>NC_032025.1:19745715-19780955 GCF_001865875.1 Lupinus angustifolius
CTAAATGAGTTTTTTTATTAAAAATATATTTAAAAGTTATAAAAAACTTCAATTTGGAATTTGATTTTTCAATTATAATAGAGAAAAATTAAAATTCAAAGAATTTGAAATATTAAAGTTCAATTGGAAAAGTGTTACAAAACTTTGATGAGGTGTAACAATGCAATTATTCTTAGATTAATAGTAAACATTAAATAATATACATAGATTAGTGTAAAGAAATAGTTTGGATGTGAAAAATGATTTCAATCTCATCTAATGCTCAATGTCTATTACATTTTAATATAACAAAACATAGGTACGGTAAACACTCAATTTTGATGGGGTAGCAACATAGACCAATCGCTAATTAGTATTAAATTATTAACATATAAAATATATAAAAAGTAAGGATAGTGTGAGAAAATACATAATAATAACATGTGACATATGAATGAGTTTTTATTTTTATTTTTTAATAACTTAGAACATTTTAAAATGAAAAAATGTGAGGAGAATGTAACATGTGGCATGAAGGGAAAACATGTGAAAAAGATGTGACATGTGACATGAAAAAAAAACATGTGAGGAAGATGTGACATGTAACATAAATGAATTTTTTTTATTATATTGTTAATATATAGAAGTACCACACATTATCATTTATTTTCATAAACCATTAAAAACAATGAACACAAATAAGCTCCGCATACATGCACTACTGTTACTTCCTCATAACCCAAATTAGTCTAACTAACAAATAAGTACCCATATTTAATGATGAGAATAACCACTCTAATAGCTATTCAAGTTTCAATTCTTATTATCTGCATTCAACAAATAATTCACAAAGTCATTGATATTCTTATCAGAACTACCATTTTCACCAACTGCATCCCTAGCTAACTTCATCCATTTACTAGCATTCTTTCTTATCTCTTGGCTTCTCTTACCTACCATCACCACCTTTAAACTTTCAACAAATTCTTGCTTCCTCACAACTCCTTTATCATCCTCTTTGGGTCTCACACCAACCTCCCAAACATCCTCCAAAAACTTAGCATCAGGCAATTGATCAGCCCATTGCGGCAAACACACCACTGGAACTCCAAGGCCAAGGCTTTCAAGTGTTGAATTCCAACCACAATGAGTCACAAAACACCCAATTGCTTGGTTTGCAAGTAGTTCTAGCTGGTTGCACCATGTCACAATTAGGCCCTTTTCTTTTATTGAGTCAATGTATCCATGAGGTAGATTAGAGTGCTCAGATTCTCTTAGAACCCACAAGAAACTCACCTCACTTTCTTTCAATCCCAAAGCCACCTCTTCCATTTGTTCTTTTGTTAAGGACACCATGCTTCCAAAGGATATGTATACCACAGATTTAGGTGCCTTTGATTTCAGCCATTTGATGCATTCTTCACCTAGTGGCTTCCATAGACTTGCTCCATACCCTTTGTCCCCTTCAATTCTTCCATCTAAGTAAGCAGAAGGAACCATCGGACCTATCAACTTCGCCGGACAAAGCTCGGTTAGGCTTTTCACCACCTTTCAGACACAAGAAAATCATCATCAACCATGTCAGAAACTCATTGAATTAGAAAAAGCAGAAGACAATTAAGTAGAAAATGGTTCAACAACAGTTATAATATTTTTAGGACAATACTTAGATGTTGTATAATAGGTGCTTGTTTTGTTGTTATCTGATGAGAACAAGACATGTGATACGATCATTATACATGTTATATTTTTATTTTTTATTGGTAGGGTATAACACATCATTGTAGAAAAGCACCCAAGCATCCATGAAACAACACATAAGTTATCTCCTCTTTTTTCTTTTATCAAGGTACTATTATGTTTAATTTGATGGATTTTCAAATATTCATGAGTTGTTTATGACAAGAGCCAACTCTGTGAAGTAATTCTTAGGTTGGAACTTCAACCATAGACATTTGAACAACATAGGAAGTTCCAAGTTCCAACCTAAGAACATGTATATAAATGTTTATATGATATTGAACTAGTACCTCTCCTTCTAATGCTTCAAAAGTGTTCACAAACATCCAATCAGCTTTGTTTAAGTTAGAGAATTGACTCAATTTCATAGCCATATAAGCCGGGTAACTCTCTGGGAACCTTATGAAACTTGGCAGATCTTGGCAATTCAATGGAGGCAAACCAGGAACAAACAAAGGCAAATCTTCAATCTTCACAGGAAGCTCAAGTAAACCATGATGTATACGGCAGAAAATGTTGCACACTGCAGCTGAATTAGTGAAGAAAGAAGCTCCATAAATGCCATGTTTCTTGGCCACATCAAGAGCCCATGGTAGAAATGAATCATACACAATGCAAGTGACTGGAGTATTTGTGTGTTGAAATTTTTCAACAAGGTTAGACAAAGTTCTTGAGCCATTGGTCCTGAATGAACTTAGAAACAGTTCAACATTTCTGGCTTGTGCAAAACCAGCATGGTCAAAACCATCAGAGATAGGTTCAACTTCAATGTTTGGTACTTTGATTGTGTTAACGGTGTAATGGGTAGTGGCAAATGTGGCTTTGACACCTTTTGAGGATAACCTTTTTGCAAATTGGAGAAGAGGGTTAATGTGGCCTTGGCTGGGGTATGGTAGAACTATCACATGGACGTTGGTGTCTCTTTTCAGACCCATGTTGTCTTATTTTGTATGATAGTGGCTTCTCTTCAACACCTTATTTATAAGCCACTGCAACATACACGTGATGAATTGAATGCTGATCTACTACAGAGTTCTAAAATCTTTGGTAAAGAGCCTCACATGTATACTAGGAAAAAAATAGTAATAGTTCACATTTAAATTATTTTAAATGTAATATTTATGTATTGTTAATTTAAATATTTATATATGGTTAATGTATAATTTATTATTCATTTGTATTAATTTTTTGAAGAGTCAATAATAATTAAAAATGAGTAACAATGATACAATAATAATGCATAAAACTTTTACGATAACAAAATGCATATACTCTCCTGGCGTTTTATTGTAGATGTTTTAGGATTCTATTTAAAAAACATTTTTATATGCAATAAACAATTTTGTTACCAAAACATCTTTATTTAAATAAACAACTTGACTAAAAAAATAATTTAGTTCATTAATGAATATAAGTTTTAATAAAATACATACCATTACAAATAAAATCAATGATTTCTATACTTCTCTTAATCCACATACCCTAAATAATCTTAGGAAATGGAAGAGGGGAAATAAAAAATAGAACAGAGGCGTAGAACGTTAATGTTTGGAAGCCTTTGAGAAATTCACCAGATTCATTTAGCAACTTTAGTGTCAAACTCAACCAACTTACCTACCAGCTTCAACTGACTTAAATTTTTAATCTTTTATTCATATAAAATATAGTATCTAAGAGTATAGTACTGGTCTGATATGTAAAAATATATTGTTAAATTTATATCATAAAATACAAAAGAATATAAACTAATGATTTTGTAAACTTGAGCTAATTCTGTAAAATTTAAAATATGTAATGTGATGCTGATAAATTCCATTCGTACAATTTGAATACGGAAAGTGTAACAAAAACTCAAAAAATGTGTTTATGTAAGAGGGGGTTTTCTTAGCGGAAAACCTCACAAAATCAAACACTTGTGGTGTATCCCTACCTAATGGGTGATAAAGATAACGAGAGAGTTGATTGCGTAATCATGGATGAGGTAAGCAGTGAAGAAATTAGAATTACGTGTATAGTTTGGTAATCACCGAAGACATAGGAATTAGTTGTGACACGTATATTTGTTGTGTCAATCTGTTACTTAGACCATGTTCTATAATAATAATATTGAAAATATATTATAATTTTTTAAATTACATGACTTATTTTCATTGTTCTAAAACATGGTTTGAAACACAATTTAAGAAAACAAATGTTTGTTAATATATTTGTTCTGGAAATGTACAATTACTGCCATTTCTTTGATGTATGAGGTAAAAATTCAATAAAATTTTACTAAAATATCTTTATTAAATTATATATTATTGATCTTTCATTTGTATTTTTTTGAAGAGCCAATAATAATTAAAATTGAATAACACATAATGAAATGACATTACTCAAAACTCTAACCATTTAACTACATGCACCTTTCTCTTAAATTTGTATAAATTCTATAATTAACTCTCACAATAGATTTGATTGGACTTTTTTGGAAGAGAAGTTTTTAAGGGAACAATTAGTAAAATTAAGAAATGCATTGAAAGGTTGTTTCATATCAATTTCCCATGTGCATTGAAAAACTACTAAGGAAGAGTGTACATTGAAAATAGAGAAAAATTAAGAATAACAATTAATTTGGGTGGGAAAATATACTTACGTAAGTAATGGCAATTTTGGCTTATAAATTACCTTTGGTACTAAATATGCTTAATGTTATGCACATAATTTAACAAGTCACTAAATAATACAAAAATTGAATAAAATCAACAAAAATATATCTATTAAAATTTCATTTATTTCCACAATAATTTTCTACCATAAATTTCATCTAAATTCTAAGAAGTGGAGAAAAAATGTGGAACAAAAGTTAGTAAGAGAACAATTAAAAGTAAAACAATAGTAGATTGAAAAAAGAAGAGATTAGTTATATCCAAATTTTAGATGTTTATTGAAAAAATTAAGAGAATAAAATATCTCTTTATAATAAGAGATAATTTATCTCATTTAGCCAATAAAAACATGACATGTGTACTGTTTAGTTTAATTTTAGAAATATTTTTATAGAGAATGATTAAATATGATACATTTTATAATTATAGTGGCTATAAGAGATAACTTACCTCCTTATATTAGAAAATACTTTATTCTCAAAAATTAAGGTTGAAAAGTGGAAAAAAGTTAAGAATAACCATTAAAATAGGTGAAAAAAATAGTTAAATAAATAAAATATATTTGGAAAATATTACAAGCACAAAAGTACATTGTATTTTTGCATTCTCATAACTCTTGTAAATTAAAAATGAGGAAAAGGAAACGACTCCACTGGGGATCGAACCCAGAATCTCTGGTTCCGTAGACCAGCGCCTTATCCATTGGGCCATGGAGTCACGTCGACGTTATTTTTTTTCTAAACAGCCAATTTATTTTGTGTTCATGAGCCCCTTTAAAGCAATACCCTATCTGTATGTTTGCTGTGCTTTCTGCTAGGTTAAAAGCTTGTTATAAAGAGAAGTTAGAAATCAGAGTTTTACAAAAATAAGTCATTACTATATGACAATTTATGTCTTGTCTTACCAAAAAGTTCCTCTAAGATAAAAGCTTACTTAGTAGTTTCATATTTTTTTCCAACTTAAAATCTCAAATTTTCTATGTTAAGTTTCATGTTATTTCAGCTATATATACTCAGCAACTAATGCTATTAGTATTGGTATTAGACTAATATAAATATAAGCTACAAAATTACATGAATACTAACCACTCTTAAAACTCAAACAAAAAAATCATTAACATACTCGAAACATAGTTTCTTTTAATGCTGAAGAGTAAAGTGGGAGGGATATGTTCAATCATTTTTGTGCTTGAGAATAGTGAGTGCTCGTAGCCACACACTTGACAATACATTATGCATGTGTAATAGAAGAGCATGCTAGTACTCCAATTCTCACCTTACCAAGCCTCTCTTGTAAACTCCTAAGTGGATGTTATACCATTTCTTCTTCCTTGGATGATCTCGGATAATCCTCTTCTCTCTAGCTTGGTCATCTTTTGCCTCCTTGGAATAAATTTTGCTCCTGCTCTTGAACTCCATTTAAACAGAGCGACAATGTATGATGCATGTTTTTAATTTCTTTGTTTTAGCAGCTCACCAATCTGCACAAGAATAAATAGAAGTTCAAAGGAATTCAGTGAGTTTTCTTAATCGGGAGCTTATGGCCTAGCTTTTTTTAGGTAGAGATCACATATACAAAACGGTGTCTCACTCTGTTGGACACCAATGCCAGCCCAAACCAAAGCCCAATCAACCAGAAATTCCAAGCAATGAAGAAAAAGTCTTTGGCGGGAAAAAAAGTTAATTCTATTAACTGTTAATTTTGTTTTCCTCCTTCTGTTTTTATCTCCTCTATATTCTAGGTTCAAGTGTGCTTATTGATCAATGAATTCGTGTATTCAATTAATAGTAAAACAAAAGAGATTCCATTCATCAATTGCCTAATACAAGAAGTGAGGTTATTCATTCTTTTTTTGTTTCTTGCACATTCGGTTCTCTTCTTCATCATCTTCTTTCTTAAATGGCTTACGAAGGTTCAATCATGGCAAGTTATATCTTTAACATGGTATCAGAGCACCTTCATTAAAGGTGTCACTATCTTGCTTCCGCATACACTCATCTCTGATTCCTCCTCGACATTCTTTCAACTCTTCTTTCAACATCAGTTTTATCAAAAGAAATTGAGATGACCAACCATATTACAATTCAGAATCCCATCATGGATCCAGGGAGTCCATACTTCCTCCACCCGAATGATAACCCATGAATTTCATTAGTATCAACACAACTTATGGAGACAACTACCACAACTGGGCAAGAGCTATGAGCATAGCCCTCGACACCAAGAACAAAATGGAGTTTGTAGATGGAACCATTGTAAAACCACCTGGTAATGATCATCTCTACCATTACTGGAAAAGATGCAATAATCTGATAGTATCTTGGTTAAATCAATCCATTGATTCTTCCATCCTCCAAAGCATCCTTTGGATGGGAACTGCCCAAGAAATATGAGAAGATCTCCAAGAGAGATACTATTAGGGAGATGTTTTTAGAATCTCTGAATTAATAGGAGAAATTCCCTCCACCAGGTAAGGCAATCTGTCGATTGGTGCCTACTGCACTCAGATTAAGGATATTTGGGAACAACTTAACAATTTCACACTTGTTCCCTCTTGTTCATGTGAATTTAGGTGTAGATATAGCCTCATACCCACTATCAAAACTTACAGGGATAATCAATATGTTATCTCATTTTTAAGAGGATTGAATGAGCAATATTTTGTAGTTAAATCTCAAATCGTGTTAATGAAACATTTCCCTACCATTAATAAGGCTTTTTCCCTTCTCACACAACAAGAAAGACAAACCAGTATTCTGCCTGATGATAACAGATTACTGGGAAATGTCTCTAATGATATGTTTGATAATAGAGTAAGGGGAGAGGGAAAGGTCTTAGAGGACAGATAGGGGGGAGGAGAGGTCTTAGAGGACAGATAGGGGGGAAAGGTCAGAATCAATACAAGCCTCCTAACACTTCTAAGGGAGGCATATGAACTAAAGTATGCACCTACTACAACAAGGTGGACCATACAATTGATATATGTTATAGAAAGCATGGCTTTGCCCCAAATTACTTTGCCAATTCACGAACTATAAATAATTATGTCACACAAGAATCACAAGAAGATCAATCCTTTATCAACAAAAGCTTAGAACCTACATCAGAAAGTAGAACTTTGGGACTTACTCATGCTCAACACAAAGCTCTTATAACCTTGTTGGAACAATCAACTATTACCACACAACACACTGCCAATCAAATTGTGGTTGCACCTCTTCAACAAGACACAAACAACTTAGGTATCTTGAACACATACAACACCATTGGCAAACCTGATTATTGGCTCATTGATACTGGAGCCACAGATCATGTGTGTGTCTCCTTATCAAATTTTCAAACCTTTAAACAAATTAAACCAATCTCAATCAAATTACCAACTGGTGTTAGTGTCATTGCATACTATTCTGGCACTATAGTGTTCTCCCCTCTATTTTATCTAACTGATGTTCTATATATACATGCATTTAAATTCAATTTGATTTCTTTTCCCAAAATTACTAAGTGTCTATCATGCAAGCTGATCTTCAATGACACACATTGTGATATACATGATCTTCAATCATTGAGGACGATTGCTGCAACTAGGATAAATGATGGATTATATGCCATGATGCACCTTCATTAGGCTAATTCTAATACTCATTTTCAACATTTTGCCAATTCATTCTGTAGTTATAATGATAACAATCTTTGGCATTGTAGATTAGGGCATTTATCTCATTCAAAAATACTTGTAATGCAATTTGTCTTTCCTTTTATAAGATGCAATAAAACTGTTGAATCTTGTGAAATATGCTGTCTTGCCAAGCAGAAAAGGTTACCTTACCCTAACAGTAAAACCATATCCAAACAACCCTTTAACCTTGTCCACATGGACATATGGGGACCCCTGTCAATCCCCTCAACACATGGTCATAGATATTTTCTCACCATTGTAGATGATCACACTAGATTCACTTGGTTGCTATTCATGAAAACCAAAAGTGAAGCCAACCAACATATCAAAAATTTCACTCACTATGTTCAAACTTGTTTCAGTGTCAAGCTCAAATCCATTAGGAGTGATAATGGAAAGGAATTCTACATCCCTGATTTCTATAATCATCAGGAAATCCAACACCAAACTACTTGTGTTGAGTCTCCTCGACAGAATGGAATTACTGAAAGGAAGCATCAACACATCCTAGGTGTTGCTAGATCTCTAATTTTTCAATCCAATCTCCCAACTTGTTTTTGGAACTATGTTGTCGCACATTCCATTCACCTTATTAATAGACAACCAACTAAGTACCTAGGCAAAAATTCCCCTTTTCAGATTTTGCATAAAACCAAACCTGACCTCACCTACCAAAAAGTTGTTGGTTGCCTCTATTATGCCTCCACTCTGACTGCTAAAAGACAAACTTGACCCAAGATCAAGAAAATGTGTCTTCTTGGGATTTTAAATAGGGAACAAAAGGTTAGCTTTTACTTTACTTCAACACTAGACATATTTTCCTTTCTAGAAATGTGAGTTTCTTTGAACAAATTTATCCATTTAATACACCTCAGACCAATGATGCAACAGACCAACAAAACCAACCTAACCTTCCTACATATAACACTGATACTTTATTTCCTTATATAGACTCTACTTACATTGAGCCATTACCCTCTATCCAAACCAATATGCCCCAATCCTCTAAACATCAATCAGAGGACAATGCCTTGACTATTCCTCCAACCATTGAGAACCCCCTTAGACACTCAACTAGAAAAACCAAGCCCCCTCCATACCTAAAAGACTATCACTGTACCTTAGCCACTAGTTCTACACCCCCTGTTTCTAAGAAGATCAAATATCCCATAGCCAATTTATGTGAGTATCATTCTTTGTCTCCTGTGCAAAGACACTATTCTTTAGCCATCTACTCTGACTACACACCTTGTTCTTACAAAGAAGTCATTCTTCATGACTGTTGGAGATAAGCCATTGACTTTGAACTTACTTCTCTATAACACAACAACACCTGGACTGTTACCCTTCTTCCTAAACATAAAATAGCCATTGGTTGCAAATGGATCTTTAAGATCAAACACGAACCAGATGAAACTATAGAGAGATACAAAGCTATATTGGTAGCTAAAGCTTACACACAAACAGAAGGCATAGATTATCTAGATACTTTCAGCCATGTAGTCAAAATGACTACCATCAGGGTACTCTTATCTCTTGCTGCCATTCACAATTGGCGTCTGCAACAATTAGATATCAACACAGCTTTTCTTCATGGTGATCTTCATGAAGAAGTCTATATGAGAATACCACCTGGTCTTAATGTTTCTAACTCTTCACTAGTTTGCAAATTACACAAATCTATTTATGACCTCAAACAAGCAAGTAGACAATGACATGAAAAATTAACAAAATTTTTACTTAACCATGGATTCCGTAAAGCTTATTCTGATAATTCTTTATTTATTAAACATTATGAATCACATTTTACAGCAATTCTTGTCTCTGTGGATGATATGGTCTTAACAGGAAATGACCTAAATGAAATCCAATCAACCAAGCACATTCTTAACACAAAATTCAGCATTAAAGACCTAGGAAACCTAAAATTCTTCTTAGGCATGGAAATTGCTAGATCCTCCCAGGGAATTGCTTTATATCAAAGAAAATATGTTCTTGATCTTCTTTCTGAAACATGTATTCTAGTTGCAAAGCCATCCTCAACACCAACGGACTACAACTACAAGCTTCACTCAAATTCTGGATCACCTTTACTAGATCGAACATCATATAGAAGACTTCTTGGCAAATTATTGTACCTGACCAACTCAAGACCTAATATTACTTTTGCAGTGAGCCATCTTAGTCAATTTAACTCATGCCCAAATGACTAATATCAAATTGCAGCAATCAGAATTCTCAAATACCTCTAATCTTCACATGCATTTGGTCTTCTATTTCCAACACAGAACAACACAACATTAAAGGGATTCTCAGACTCTGATTGGGGAGTATGCATTGATACAAGGAAATCAGTTATTGGATGGTGTTTCTTCCTTGGCTCCTCCTTAATCTCTTGGAAAAGTAAGAAGCAAAACACAGTCTCCAAATCTTCCGTTGAGGCAGAATTTAACACACTCAATGTTCCAAGCCCAATTAGAGTGTTACTTTTTATTTTAAAAAAATTTCTTTTATTCAAGTGTCAATAAGTGAATGACTTGGGACATGGAATGAGACACAATTGGGAACAGTTCATTCTCATCCCTTCTTGTTGTCCTCATAGGTCTCAATAGAGATCATATGTCTCATTTTTATGTCCCGATCCAATGAAAAAGTGACACTTAATTAAAAAGAAAATTCTAAAAATATAAAATTATATATTTATATTACTTGGAGAAAGTTCATTGGCTAGGGACATAGGGACACACTCATTTTGAGACAGGTGATCCCTTATTCCATAGACAATGATCCTCTATCCCAAAAAGATCTTATCCTCATATCTCTATCCCAAAAAGATCTTGTCCTCATATCTCTATCCAATAGCATTTCCCAAAATTATATAAAATATTAATTTATGTTTTATATAAAAAAATTCAATTAAGTAACACATTTTAATTGGTTTGGTACACCATTAGGGATACCAATGGATACATGAGATTGTCATCCCTATTCCATAGGTCTGCCCGTTAGCTAACACAAGTTCTTGAAAGACTATTTAACTGCACACTAAGAAGGCTTTTGGGTCAAGCTAGATTTTTGGGTTTTCATACACAGGCCCAGCTAAGTCTGAAAACGGCCTATGATGGGTAAGAGGCCGACACTATACAAAATAGGTCTATGCCTATTTACATAAAAACTAGCGTAGCCATTTCCACCCTATACCAAGTCAAGAACCAACTATTCCAAAAGTTTAAGCCCTTAGATGGAGGATGGTTTTGTATCCAACAATCTTCATTCCCCCTATATAACATTACCTTGGTCCTTTTTACTTCTTTAACAATAAAGCAGCCATTCCCAAATTAAGCCTGTTCTGTTTTTACTTCATGATTCTTACCATATTTTAACAACAATCAAACAAAAATATGATTTGCACTTAATTTACTACTAAGACCAACCAAGCATACAGACAACTGTAAGCCCACAAGGACAGTTCCAGAAACACAAGTGAGAAGGGAGTATAAATATGTGCAGAAATTACTTTTGAAGGTTTTTTTATATATAAAATAATGTTACATATAAAACTAATTTTACAAAATACATTGGGCAGGGTTTAATTACTTGCGATGTCAAGGCATGGCTTAATTTCTTTCTTTCCCTTTTTTGGTTAGAGATGGACAATCTGATAATAGTGAGAGAGAAAATGTAAAACGAATAGGGATGAAGGTTTTTATTTCATGCATTCTTTCTAATATTTTGGGATTAATACTGCGTGGACATGTTTATATATATATATATATATATATAAAGAAGATCATGCTCTTGACTTTTGCACGATTTGATGAAGACACTAAGATCACAAAAGGAAGAAAATGGAAGAAGACTATGAAGACATAGAAGATTCAAGCTTCAAAGATTTATAAATTAAGTATTCAATAGGTACTTCTATCCTTATGCTCAATTTATGCTTAGTAACAATGCTCAAAGAATTCAAAACTATTTTCAAAAGAATTGAATAAGTCTTGAAACAATGTCAAAAATGCTAAGTAACAAGTTACTTGACCTGACTAACAGGTTACTAGATTTGGGTAATAGATTATCTAAACTGTGTGACAGTTGATAACAAGTTACTGGAACTACGTAACAGGTTACCTGACTAAGAAAATAGTTAAAAAGCATAACTGACATCGAGTAACCAATTAATTACTTGTATTAATCGACTACCACTTTGGACAACAAGTTTTGGCAATCGATTTCACAGTCATAACAATCGATTACCCATATATGTTGAAAACCATATTTTCAAATTTAAATGAACAACTTTCATCAAAAGTGAATGAGTTTTATTCCAAGCGTGTCTCCTCTTCATGGAAGGATATTTTGGATGATTGGAAGCATATTTAAAGGCATTGAGATATTCAATTAAAAAAAATCTATATCAAGCAATAGAACATGTTAGTGCAGCAGAAGCGATCATTGGCCACAAACAATCAAATAAAGGCATCGAATAAATAGAAGAGAAGAAACAAGAGAATTTGTTAACGGGGTTCGGCCAATTGTGCCTACTTCCCTGGGAGCGCTGAGCGGCTACCAAGATATCATTAGAGAATAAGGATTACAAGCCCTAGCACATCCATGGGCCCACATGCCGATGGGGTGTTTTTATTTGGTGCTTATATATGGTGCACATTATAACAAGGAACCTGAGTCCAATATATAACATTGATTACTTTACTCTATTCCAATACTAGACAATGTGGGACTAATACAATAACATATTTCAAGCATTCCCAACAATCTCCACCTTGATTGAAATAGAAGAATATATCGCTCCTTAGGAAATCTATACAAAAATCTTCACCTTAGCGAATATTTGATTCGACCTTGTTCAATGTCTAATTCTCTTTAACTGCTCCCCTACAACATAGACCTTCTGAGTATCATTGACGATGTTATCAAGAGTCTAACTCTCCAAACTTGTAGTGCAGCTTCCCATACCGCCATCAAATGGAACATGCCGCCTAGCCACCTATTGCTAAGAAGTCTTTCGATATATTGGAACCTCTAACAAAAGTTCACTAACAATCATCCTCTTCAATACTCAGTCAAACTAAATCTTGGAGCTTCCTTGGAAAGCCTCAACCGCTACCACCATTGTCTACTCCGACAATCCTAGTTCAAAAGAACTATCATACTCCACCATAAGGAATATACCCACATCACACACCATGCGTCAATGCTAACTAATGTTTGTGTCACATCCTTGCATCTAAGCCAATGCCCATGTCACACATCTGCATCTCTACCAATGTTTGTGTTACAACTTGCATCAAAGCCAATGTCCATGTCACACCCTACATCAAAGTTAGTCATCGCCCTTGTGCTTTTGTGGATCTGCTAACAATTAATATCTTTCACTATGACGTCTCACACACGCCATTACGATATTCTCTTTCTCATCTCCAATGAGAACATTCTCTCAACATCTAGAGATATATTGCCAGCATCTAACTCAACACCTCTGTCTCTATCTCCACCTTGATCCTAACCCAATACATGAACTTATGAGGTTCTAGATCAACACATACATCGCCCACACTACAATTCTATCATGTTTCATTCTCCTTCAACTCATCTACTCTATCTTTGCCATTACCTTTGACGCACCTTGTCTACCATCACGCCTTCACCCTCTTTAGCTGTTATCTGACGTATGGGTTAAGAGCCATCTACCAATTGGCTCTGATACCAATTGTTGGGAACAAGTTAACACTCAAATAGTAAAGAGTATAGAGACAAGAGAATAACACAAGAGTTTTGGTAACGAGGTTCGGCCAATTGTGCCTACGTCCCCGGGAGCGTTGAGCGGCTACCACTATATATTATTAGATAATAAGGATTAGTGCTTTACTATTCTTCTCCTTGTTACATTATGTTTACATAACATCAAAATATATAGTCATCTACCCCAACCCCTTTACATCAGCTCAAGCCCATAACTTGTATTGTTGTTATCTAGAGATACGAGTCATTGCACAACAGAACAAATTTTCACAACTTAGTTAAACAATTTCTACACTCTTTAGCAACTTTGATTCTAAACTTTCATATTTTTCTGAAGTTGTTTCAAGTGCTAAGTTCTAAAGTTTTCAAACATATTAGAGCATTGTTTAGTGAGTATATATTTAGAGTAAAAAGATTGCAAGTTATAGCATTTGTCAAATACTTGTAAAGGCAATCATGTCATTTATTTCATTCTTCATCTTGTTGTAAAACGTGTCATCACAAGAGTATGGTGAGAAGGAGAAAACAATTAACTAGGAAAAGTTGTTTTTCAAGGGTATATATTTGTGAGTGTATAAGGTTACAAGGTCTCGATGAGAGAATTTGTAATTGCAACTCAAAGTATCTAGTGGAAAAATCTCTTGTGTGACAAGAGTACTAGATGTAACATTCAGTGGACAAGAAGGTGAACCAGTATAAAAAAATTTGTGTACTCTTCTTCTTCTACTCTCTTCGTGTACTTTCTTTTGGTTTATAACTTGGTTGATTTCTGAAACTATTTTCCGCTGCACAAACACTTTGATATCTCAGCAGAAAAATCGATCATTTCTCTCATCAACTAATTCACCCCCTCTTAGTCGTCATGTTATACTTACAAAATGTGTTCTCTGACTAAGCTCATCTTATGGAGTTATCTCATCCAAAGAATTGCATTCATTGATAAGTGCTTCTAAGACAAATTGCGTCCAAGTGGTAACCTTGCTCAATTTATAACTTCAATAATATCACTTTGTGTTTTTGTTAACAAATCTACTTATCCCATCATTTAAATCTATATGTCGTTAGGCACATTTTTTGTAATTACTAATGATTCAATTATTAGATACTCTGTTTTTTGGTAAGAGAAACTTAATACTCTATAAATACAACATATTGTGTTCTCTAACCAACCCACAGATGGAAAACGACAAATCTACTACACTCACAAACGAATAACTAGAATCATTTGAGCAATGTGCATAAAATCTTATTATAGTCTGGAGTTAATATCCAAAGAGAGAAAATGTGGATAAATCATGGAATAAGAACTCAAACACATTAAATCTAACATATTTAATATGTAGTTGGAGATGGCTTGATACACAATAGATTCAAGCAATAACTTCATTATTTGTATGGAGACTTAACAAAATAATGCATTTAATGCTTTCTACAAAAGGACAATCTAAAAATCGTTGAAAGATTCTCATAGGTAGTTAAAGTTTGCCTATAAAAGAATAAGAATTTTAAAACTCAAGATAAACACAAAATGCATACCACCAGAGCAATAGAATACAAGTGCTTAGAAACATTGTAAAAATATATGTTGTCAACCGCTCATCTTCTATTTGCATGTACCAACTTCAGCTATCTCCATCTAAGCCTTAAATTGTTTTCCTATAACTTATTTAAAATATCATATTAGATTTTTGTGTGGTTTAAGGTTGAAAAGTTTTCATTTTTACTTATAGAAATCTGAACGGTTGGAGCTTTGTTCTTTTGCTTTTAAAGTTTGAATTTTTATAAGGTGTATTTGGTTTGTTTAAATTTACACCAAGCAATCATTAGAAACAATCGTAAACATGAAAAACATTGAAATAGTATTAAAAGCATAAAGTCATATTAGATACATCGACCTTAACTAGTTACATCAAATCTCAGAGAGAAGGGATTTAGCTCCTTATTCCCATGGAAACCAAAGCCTTGAGTGTGATAGAAATTCTTCTTCTTCTAAGAATGGTCGTAGAAAGTTGCATGTGTCTTCAATCCTTCACTTTTGTTGTACCCCTCGTGGTCTCCTATTTAATTTATTTTTTGATCTCATATTTATCCTCTTTTCAACATATGTATTTGTAATTATTGTATTTAGATTTATCATTTGTTTTCATATCTTACATCCTTTTAGTTGGTATATCTGGAATAACATAAAAAATGATATAATAAGATTTGATCATTAATAACTCAATGCTTAGTATGAATGATATTTGTGTAAACTTTTATAGTAAAAAATGCTCAAATATCTTTATTATCTAAGGTAATTTTTGTACTAAACAATTGTCAGACAATAATTTTTCCGGTTCAAAGCGGTTCAACCCGTCATTTGGTTAAGAATACAAACTAAAGTTGTTTTCAAGTGCAGTCAGCAATCGAACCGATTAAATTACCCGATCTGGTCCTCACAACATTGTTCAGAATAATATTATTTACTAAAATATTTTCCTACTAGCCCTTAAATATTTTAGGTCAAACTCCTTACCTAACATGACTTGCAGCTCATTGATATCACTCAAATCATTAGTAGAAATCAACATATCATTAACATAAAGTAGCAGAAAAAAGAAAAGAACCATAATCAAGGCTTCTCACATAAACATAACAATCATACTCACAACGCTTGTAATCAAGCTTCAACATATAAGAGTCAAAATGCTTGTACCACTATTTAGGAGACTGCTTCAACCATATAGAGACTTCTTCAACTTGCAAACCAAGTGACTCTGTCCAGCTGAACTGAACCCTTATGGTTTTGTCATGTAAATTTTTAAATCTAACTCACCATGGAGAAATGCAGTCTTCACATCCATCTATTCTATGTGCATATCCCGGTTGGCTACCAAGACGAGCCTTGAACTATTCCCCTTCTTTTTATGATACTAATGGCTTCCTCTTGGCCACTCACATGCACCCAACTGCACGCTTGTTTGGGGCAATGGGACAAGCTCCCAAGTTTGTTCTTTTGAAGAGACTCCATCTCCTCCGTCATGACATCCATCCATTATTCTTTCTTCTGGCTATTTATAGCCTCTTGAAAGCAACAAGGATCTCCTAAACTGATATAAAGAGCATCTGAAGCCATATCATCAAATCCATATCTCTCTGGATGTTTGATATGATGTCTATCCATGTCTCTAGCAAGTAGATACTCATGCACACCTGAACTCTCTATTTGGGAATCATCATGTTCTTGACTTGAACTAGTGCAGGATTCCTTGTCTTTATTCACCTGAATCGTTTCATTGCTCACTAGAATCATATTTGATCCTAAAGTCACTCCATTTGGCTTGGGCACCTTTGTCAAAACTGACTATTTCAACATGAAATCTTCATCAAACATTGCATCTCTGCTCAACACCACATTTATGGAAACTAGATCCCAGAACTTGATCCCCTTCACATCTTTGGTATATCCAACGAAGATACACATCATTGACTTGGGATCAAGTTTACATCTTTCATCACTAGGTACATGTACATAAGTAGAACAATCAAATATGTGTAACATATTATAATTGATTGGGTTACCTGTCTATATTTCTTCTACAACTTTACCATCCAATGAAGCATGTGGTGATCTATTTATGACATAGCTTGTCATACTAAGTGTCTCTACCTAAAATCCTTTGGAAAGTCTAGCATTTAGTCTCATACATATGACCCTCTTGGTAAGAGTTCTATTCATCCTCTTTGCAATACTATTCTACCAAGGAGTCTTCTTCACTGAAAAGTGTCTCTGAATACCATGTTCCTCACATAATTTCTGAAATTGTAAGTCTTTGTACTTCATACTATTGTCTGACCTCAAGTATTTTATTTTTCTATCAGTCTGGTTCTCTACCTCTTCCTTCCAAACCTTGAACTTGGCAAAGACTCCTGACTTATGCTTAAGAAAATATACCCAGATCTTGCGAGAAAAGTCATCAACAAAAATAACAAAATACCTAGAACCTCCTAGGGATGGTTCCTGAGTGGGTCTCCATACATCAGTATGGACAAAGTCTAGAATGCCCCGAGTCTTGTGTTGGCCACCCTTGAAACTAACTCTTTTCTGTTTCCCAATCACACAATACTTGCACAAGTCAAGCTTGTATTTGCTGACTCCCCTCAACATTTCTCTTTTGCATAGTTTTGTCGTGTCATGAACACTAATATGACCCAAATGTATGTACCATAATTTTGTAGCATCATGGTCTGAATCGACTGAAATCTCTTCAGTCACTCAAGCAACTTCACCTACAACTATTCTCCCTAATAGCTTCTATGTTCTCAGCACTCCTCGTACCCTTCATCAAAATCAGAGTACCTTTGCATACTCGAAGAATATCATTGTCCCTATAAGCTCTATAGCTAAATCATTTGGCATTCAATGTCCCCAAAGAAATCAAATTCTACTTTGAATCTGATATATGCCTAACCTCACATAACGTCTTCACTACACCCTCATCCATCAGAATTCTGATTTTCCCATGCCAATAATTCAACATGCTTTATTTTTTCCGAGATACATGAAACCGGAATTGTCTGCCCTGTATGTGCTGAACCATTCTGTGTGTTGGCGTCATGTGGTGGGAACATCCAGTGTCAAGTATTTACTCATCTATACTATGATTTGATAATACATATAGTAGATCAACTTCATTGTTGTAACCAGAGTCATCTTTCTGTGCAACATTTGCATATGTAGATACTTTATCTTTCCCCACCAGCTTTCTAGGACTCCATTAATTGAGACAATCCTTTTTGTAATGCCCAATCTGTTTGTACTTATAGCACTCTAATAGTGTTCTGTCCCTAGAATTTGATCTTTTCCTTTTGGCGGGACCTTCTATGTCATGTCTCCTCCCACGCGCTTGGCTCCCTTTCATATATAGACCATCGCCCTGAATCCTTCTCTTACATTCTGTCTTCTTTGAGTGTGGGATAGAAGTGCAGATGTGATCTCATCCAGTTTGGTTTAGTCTTTTTCGTACATCAATGTTGTCACCAAGTGTTCATAGGAATTTGAAAAGAACACGACAATATTATTGCTTTGTCCTCATCATCAACCTTCACATCAAGTTTCTGCTAGTCATTGATCACTTGATTAAAAGTGTTCAAATGTTATTGCCAATCAGCACCCTCCTACATATTCAGGCCATAAAATCTATGTTTCAAATACAACTTATTTGTTAGAGACTTGGACATGAACTGCATCTCTAATGTCTCCCACACCTCTAATGGTGACGTCAAATCCATAACTTGATACATCACATCATTTGATAGACAAAGCCGTATAGTTCCTGCAGCCTTCTCCTTCAACTCTTCCCAATCCAGTTGATTCATACTATCTAGTTTATTCTCATGTAACGCTTTTGATAGACCTTGTTGAGCCAACACATACTTAACCCTCCTTTGCCATAATCCAAAATTACTAGTTCCATCAAACTTCCCCATCTCGAATTTGGCACCTTGGTTAAGAGTGCTCTGATACCAATTGTTGGGAACAAGCGAGCAATCAAATAATAAAAGAGGTTAGGGAAAAGAGAATAACACAAAGAATTTGGTAATGAGGTTCGGTCAATTGTGCCTACGTCCCCGAGAGCATTGAGAGACTACCTCTATGTATTAGAGAATTAAGGTTTGTGTTTACCTATTATTCTCCTTATTATATTAGGTTTGCAAAACATAAATATATAGCCCTCTACCCCAACTCTTTTACATCATCCCAAATTCATAACTTGTATTGCTTTATCTAGAGAATATGAGTCACTATGCAACTAACATTTTTCATATAGTTCAGACTCACCTGAGGTTAAGGTGAGTTAACCAGGTTTTTCTATGATGACCCTTAGGATGGTGGATCCTATAATGGGTACTTTATTTTACATGCATGTGAGATGTGCCTATGGTATAGAGATACCAATATGAAATGACATCCTATACCATTTGGACTTGAGGTGACACTTGTGTCACTTTATTTTAGGGATATAAGTCCCAACTTACGATATGATAAATGACACAATATGATTCCCAGGTTTTGAATAGGTACATCCTACAAGGGTTGTGGAATGATTAACGAATAATATCCTATGGTAGAGTTCTAGGATATAGTGGATGCCTTAAAATCTGTAGACTCCTAATAAGGTGCCCAGAGTGCATCCAATCATAAAAAAAGGAAACTCATATATCCTCAGAATAACAAGTGAGACCCTTACTCCATACCGGCAAACCCATGATACTTAGTGACAATCTAAATGGTTCATCTTTTCCAAACAAGTGGGACCCGTAGTCCAAACCGACAAGGCGAATGTCTATTTTAATCTAGTGCTTGGATATAGAGCACATACTTATATGTCAATACGATAATGTATTTTAAAAAAATAATAACAATAACAAAATACCCATGCATTTAGTATTCATGGGCCTGACTCTCTTAAAAATATCCCTAGCAGATTTGCAAGTCGTCACGCCCGGATTTCGGCTGCACGACTTTCATAGAGTCACCACTACATTTATGGTCAAAAATGTAGAAAAATATTTTAACCCAATCACATTGGGCTTTAGATTTTGATATTCAGGTTTAGTAATCGGTTACAGAATATGAAAGATATTAGCATCTTATCCGCCTGTTTCAAAAGGTACCCCTCACTAAGTTGCATGGCTTATCTTATACTTTAAAGTTATGTGGTTATTTCATTATTTAAAAAAGGATAAAATTTTGTTTATTTTTCTTATACCTGACTAGGTGAAATCTTGCTCTTATGTATCCTTATAGAGATGGAGAATCAATGCTACATAGTTCATTGGGTAGAAAAAAGTTTGTTAGTTAGGTTAATTTTTTTATATTTTAGAAAAATGTGGTGTTAAATCACAACTAATATTCATATTAATATGAGTGAAGTAAAACTCTTGTATCTGATATCGCGCCTCATGCTATGGTATTAGATAGGATCTTATTACCTTTATTTAAAATATTTTAGCAATTATTCTCAAGTCTTAAGAAAGTGAAGTGCAGTCCAAATATCTGTCATTGCATCTACATTAAAAATTAGGATTATTTAATAGGTTTTAGATTTATTAAAAAAATTGATAATTATTCCTAAATTTTAAGAAAATGAAATGCAATCAAAATATTTGTCACCGCATTATACCTTAAAAATTAGGATAATTGCTACTTTTATTACCATTAAAATACTTTTCATTTTTTATTTAATAAAAAATGTTTGATTTTTTCTATTTTTTATTAATGTGATTATGAATTTTATATAAAATAATTTATTCAATTAAAAAAGTTTGATCACTTATTACTACATAAAAGGAATTTAGATTTTGTTATCTATCCAAAAAAAAATTATTATTTATTTATTTCTTGGTTATAAGATTGGGTCTCTATTAGATATATAACAAAATTATATTTTTATTTGTTAAATAATGTTGATTTTATAGTATGCAAATAAAAACATAATGTAAAAAGGAAAAAAATAAATCTGGTAAGGAGTTATACTCTTGTGCAGATAAGATCATATGGGCTCATTAACGTGTCATGCTCACACTGGTTGGCGGAAGATGCAGCAAAGTAGATGTTGCATGAAATTCTCCGGTTGGTTAGAATTGAGGGAGCACTAAGCTTAACATACACTCGACAATAGAAGAGCGAGTACTAGGGGGATATCGATCCTTTGTGGTCACGTCTACTCACTAGAGTTAACACTTGCCTCGGTGTTGTGATCTGATTGGTTGGATCAACGGGAGCACAACGCTTACAATGAACCCGATTGCAGGGAATTACGCACCAGACTGTAGGGAACATAATCCTCAAGCTACTATCATCAAGGGATCTGGTACAGTTGTGACTACATGAGGAGGTTTGCACCCGCATACGTGTCGCTATCTAGTTGGTTATGTCGATGGTATTAGAGTCAGTAGATCCAAAGGCGAAAAGGAAGGAAGCATGTTGCTTTCGGTGAGCTCGCCCACATGGGATCACGTGATTTGCCACCCTCTTCTCTCTTTGCATAGACTTATAGGCTATTTTATTTCTCTCTTTTTCTCTATGTGCTCAATATTGTTTTTTGGAATATCCAGTGTGGTTTCCTCATGCTCTTTTATGTATTTATAGTATTACCACATATCTTTTTAATATCATTAGTAAATTAAATTTACCTAAACCTTGGCTAAAACTAAAGTTTGAAATGTGAGAGAATTTCTACTCTATTAATGTATAGAATATCGGCTCTTTATTTTTGTTGTTGCTGATAATTATAGAATTACTTTATGTAATCAAATCATGTGTATTTATTTCCTTCAACAATACATGTTTTTTCTTTCTAAAGTGGCAACTTTTAATCATGCAATAAATCTATATTCACACCCTTATTAATAAAAAATCAAATTTGAATTTATTTAAAAATTAAAAAGTCAAATTAATAATTTTTTTATAAAGCTTAACAAATTATTGTAATACTCCTCAGTGGGTAAAAAATAAATAGTTGCCCCCAACAAATAAAATTAGTTGGAATCCCATTTTTAGATAAAATATTTTAGTGATTCCAAATCATCATAGGATTATTGTATTAGGCAAAAATGATCATTAAAAATCACAAAATATTTATAAAAAAAATTAATTATTCTCATATTGCAACCTTAATTTATTTGATGGTCAAATCTCTAAAGATTTAATTTTTAAATCAAAGAGATTTGTGCAACACAATCAAATTGATGTGGAACTTTCCAATTTCATTTGCAAATTTACTAATCGCCATCTTTAACTTATTTGGTCTCAATAAGAGCCAATCTCCAAAGGTTCAAATATTTTTTGTCAAAATCATTTTTTTGAAGAAGTATATTTCTTTTTGGGTCGGACAAAATTGAGTGTCCATACTATATAAGAATGACTTTTATACAGATTTTATGCACTTGACTTGTATTTTCTCGTATTCTATCTTGTCTTGTCTTATGAGGTTATGTTTTATTTTATAGTTGAACTTTAACGGCTTCAAAAAAAATGTTGCAATGAAATTCAAAAGTGTCCATTCTAAGTTCAAATTAGTGGACGAGTAGAATAAGCATTGTTATAAAACTCGGATCTGACTGGTCCGACCGGTTAAACTATGAACTAAACATCTGATTGGTCTGGGCATCTCATCTAATCAGTTTTATATTAAAATTGGATTGACTCGGTTCGATTCGATTGATTTAAGCCTAAAATCGCTGACTTAGATGGTCGGACTGGATGGACCGCTCGAGTCAATCAAAAAATATATTTTTAAAAATCAACCAAAACAACATCGTCTAAGATGAAAAAACTTTTAACTTATTTGTAATTATATTTGTCATTTGTTAACTTATGTTATAACAAAGATATTGTTGTTTAATTAAATATTAAACTTAGGTAAACTTTTCTTACAATTAAAGCATAATGCATATGTTGTTTGATGATGTTTTCAACTTGTGTGTGACATTTTATTGTAATAAAATATATATTTTGGCTATTTAATTAGGTATGATAATATTTTTAAATTTGAAATACAAAGTTATTAAATAATGTTAGCTAATATTATGAATTTTTAGAATTTTAATGTAAACTGAGTCAATCGGTCCAACCATTGATCTACTGATCCAACTTTTGACTCATTGACTCAGAGACACTGAGTCATTAGCCGATTCGAGTTTAATATCACTAATAATAAGTACAGAAGATTCAAATTGATATAGTTAAAGACATTGGATACGAAAGTCATTAGTTGCCGTTTTCACTTGGACACATTTTATGTTAGATGTACATAACTTGATTTTATTTGCACAAGTCACTAAACACAATTGCCTCTGGATGCGATAACACATTGAGACGAGCTTAGGAACTAAAATCGTTTCATTTAATATTAAAACATATATTTGAAGAAATATAGGTATTGGGCCTGTTAATGTATTTTATTTTCATATAAAGCGCAATAAATCAGGAATTATATGAATATATTAGGCTTCTCAAAAGAAATTATTGTTATCCATTAAAACATAATAAAAAGGATGAAATTAATAAGTTAGTTCCTCTAAAAAATATTTCTCACTTAAAAGCTAAAATCATTATGGTTCCAATATGACAATAGCTATTGAGAGTGAATTATGATTCAATTTTTATCTTTTGTCTCTTCATTACTTTCATTTATACTAGCAGTGAGAATTTGAACTTGTAAGTTAATCTTCTGAAAACAATTTTATTCTTGATTTCGCCACATATATATATATATATATATAAATAAATAAGTGATTCGTTTACATTCAAATTAAGTTACATTTGTTACACTTAATTTCAGTCATTTATTTTCTTAGATCCAATGGATCAAATGGGCGAGTGCAATAAGTGATGAGAGAGAAAAATAAAAAATTTAAATAACTTATAAGTTTCATCCATTTGTTCATTGGATCTAAAAAATGAGTGACTAAGATTGAATGTAACTAATGTAACTATATATATATATATATATATATGAGTGTGTGAGGAAGACACCCAAATTAAGTTACACTAGTTACACTCAATCGCAATCACACATTTTTTTAAATCTAATGGATCAAATGAGTTAAACTTAAAAGTTATTTTAGATTTATCTTTTTCTTTCGCATTACTTATTACATACACCCTTATAGTCCGTTGGATTTAAGAAAATAGATGAATGAGATTGAATGTAACTAGTATAACTTAACTTAAGTGTAAACTAATATCTCTTCTATATTTATATTTGCTTTTAAAAGTTTTTAATAAAAAATATTTTATTAAAACTCAACAAACATATTTAACTCACATTTTTTATATTTGTATGTTCCAACTTTTAACTAATTTTGCTTGAAGATGTATATGTGGGAAAAAAGAAAACTTTTCAAACAATGCAATTTATATAGAAGTCTTGCACAAATAAGTAGACTAATATTCCTATCTATTGCTTAGTAAAAATTAACCAATATTGAGTTGATTTAGTGGCATATGATGACTTCATTGGATTCCAAAAACATTTATTGGGAGTGACAATTATGTACTTTGAAAAAAATAGTTTTTTACTCATAAGATGATGAGATATTATTGATTATACGGTAAAAAAGTTTAAAAAAATTATGTATGATCATTATCATTTTTCTTCCCCGCAAAAGGACGACATTTTTTGATACATTTTAGCTAAAATATAACACAACAGTCTTAAAAGGTTTAAATCAAGTACTCAAGTTGTTATTTGTCAAGTTTAACTTATTTACAAATATTCATGAACTGCAATTCTCCTCATTCCATTGATTTGTACTGTTACTCTGAACTAAGTTCGCCAATCAAAATTTCTTTATCGCTACATTTATAACTTGGTAATTTTTAATATATAACATCACCGGCCATATAATCTACAAATAAATAGGAATCCGTTTACTCTAAAAATAAGTTTAAAAATTTACTTCACATTTTAGTCATCAATCTTAGGAAAATATAATCACTTAGATATACTCACTAATTCAAAAAATTTCCTAGAATTAAAGATTAAAATAAAATATCGAGTAAGATATTGGGGTAAGTGAATCCCCTCAATACATTATATAAAATTTGATTGTAACATGATAAAAAAAACTAGTGCAGGCTACATTTGTACTAATAACTAATATATATACAGGGAGTTACTTACGAGAGAATAATGTGCTATTGTGATAAATAAGAACACATAATATATATCATTGGATCTTGATTGAACGGTTAAGATTAAAAGATACATGGACATGAGATCATGTGACTAGTAACTAACTTTTAATCATGATCATCCATAATTACTGAGAACAATAACTATGGGCCATACAATCATCGGTTGGAATTAAAAGTTAGTTATTTGTCAAATGATAATCATATTCATTTATATTATTTTTTATCATTCAAATAAAATTTAATGATCTATATTAAATTGTTCTTATTTTTCACGATAATAATGTTCTGATTTGATTCACTTTCATTTATACTTATATATATATAAGGGGTGATATTAACATATTTAACATCAATGTCATCACTGCAACACTAATGGTTTAGTCCCTTATTTTAATTGTGTTCTTTTTGCACAATTATTGTTTTGGCCACCCACCCTATCTTAATTATTTTGTACTTTTGTCCCAAAACTTTTTGTTTCAAATTCATTCTTAAGTTGGTAAACATTAAAAGTCATTACTTCTGATTATTACCTTTAACAACAATCCAAACTTCTGTTATAATAAATACTATTTTGTTTACCAGTAAGACATTGATTTTTTTACGAAAATGACAATAGTTGGAATACTGAGAGTGACATTTGTTGGGAGAGGTAGTCACACACTCTGAAAGAAATTATTTTCTTACCCAAAAAAATATTTTTGGTGGTACAAAAAAAATTACTATTTTTTCCCTTAACACTCTTTTATTGAAGACCATCATTTTTCCAGCAACTAAATTGCAACATGTTTGTTAACCATTTTTTTTACAAATAACCAAAATTTAATATACCTTAAATGGAGCAAATGATGTGATTTTCTTCACCTTCTAAATCCTCTAAGGGAATAAAAACCTCTGATGATTTCAAGTAAGATTAGTGGATTTTGGACTTTCTTATTGGGTGATATGGAACAAAGATCATCTCCATTAATGGAGATGCAAGTACTTGTTTTGCACGTGTTTTAGTGGCAAAAATTGTATTTCATTAAGTATAAAAGGATAAAAATATCTTACCATATTATTTTTTCCTTTGTTTTTGTAATACTCGTCTCTCCAATAATGGAGAAATAAATGCTTGTTTTCCATGTATTTTTAATAGTAAAAGTGTTATTTCATTATATATAAAAGGACAAAAATGTTTTTCCATAATATTTTTCCTTTGTTTTTGTACCTCTCCATTTATCTCGAACACGTTGATGACAAGAACCTTAAAAGGGTTTTGGAAGGTCTTGCTTTTATCAAGTATGGTGACATGTTCATTCGAGTAAAACTCGTCTTCATTAATGGAGAGACAAGTTATATTTTGTAGTGTATTTTTAAGGTTAAAATTGTAATTTCAATGAAAACTAAGGATCATAAATGACTTTATCTTTTGGTTTGTTAGTGTATTTTCACATAATTTGCCTCTCCAAATGGAGAGGAGTCTAACTCTGTTCATTTCGGTGAAATAATGTTCAATACATTATTAGTTAGGGGTGTTCAAATCCAGGCCGGTCCAAAACAAAAACCGCAAACTGATCCAAAGTAGATCGAAACCGCAAAAATCGAATGTATTTGGATCGTATTGGATTTATTTTTTAAGGATCGATAGGTCCGGTCCGGTCTTCGGTTTCACGTCTGGGATCCAGACCGATCCAGACCGGACCGATATTGTTAAGTGTATCTCCTAATTTTTACTTAAGTATTCGAGATAGGCAATGACACTGCAGAATCCCTAATTCCTCATTCCTCAATTCTCTCTCCACACCCTCCTCCGCGCCTTTGTCCACGCCCTCCTCCACCACGCCCCTGTCCACTCTCTCCTTCACCACGCCTCTGTCCACACCCTAAATCCCTATTGTTGCGTTGATGTTTTTTTTTTTGATTGATTGGATCATGAAATTGTTAAAAATGATTGGATCATTAGACTATAATGATGTTTCTAATCTTACTACTAAAAGAATCAAACTTTTCTTCATTATTCTGGTTGCTGCCTTGTTGGTGTTGCAGGCTGAAATTGAAAGGATTTATATGTTAATATCTAACAAAAAGACCGATCCAAACCGGACCGAAACCGCATATAATATTTGGACCGGATTGGATCGGACATCTTAATATAAATGGACCGGACCGGATCGCATACTAATTACGCGTTTGGATCGGATGAGAATAACAATAACTAATATATAATGAAATAACACTTTTGCTAACTTTGTATCATGCATTTGCTTGGATCACAAGCCTCTTATTTTGTATAAATAAGTCATATTGGTTTCACTTTTTCAATCAATGAGAATAATGTAGATTTCCAATTCCTAACATGATATCAGAGCCTTCATCATGAAGGTTTTGGTCACCGTCGCTGCATTTAAGCAAATCATTTCTACAATTATTCTTCCATTCCAAGATGGAATTTTTTTTTTGCCAAGATGCTCCACAAAATACGAGCACCATCGTGGTACGATTTATGTTCTCTCTAGCTGAAAATGATGTCGCCTCTATCACCTTCTCCTCTTCATCATCTGAGTTAAAGAAAACATGATCATCAGATTTGTCACGGTTCTTAGCAACAATGGCTTCAGTTTCAGACTTGTTGTTATCCTTGGTTACTTTGTGGAGTTCTTGACTCTTGTGTTTCTTTTTGTCATTTTTTTATCACGATTGAAACAAATAATTTGTGTTCGAATATGTAAAGCGAACAATGGTTGAGGGTTCATAGTTGAATAAACCTTCTGCCTTTTTTGGTCAAGATCATAAAGAAGTTCAGAAAATTTGTCTGGTCCTTACACAGAGTAAGGGTTATTATCTCTGCTATGATCCTTTGATCATTTTCATTTCGTGAGACTAGAACATGGTATTGTAAGGAATTTTGGATCACACATGTAGTGTTTAAATATGTTTAGGGTCATTATTTTAAGTAGTCATACTAAAGTGATCTACTTCAAATAAGGTATATGGTTATAGACATAATTGTCAATGAAAATTATTGTGTAGATACCTAAAGTCTTATTTCTATTTTTATGATGGGCAAAAATAAGAAATAAGAAAATTGAAAAGACATCACCCTTAATGAAAGAGAATGTTTGTCTTATAAATAGGGGTTATGGTCCCCAATATAGACAACACATAACACAACAAGAACCACAACATACATGCAAACATGTCATTCTCTTCATCTCATTAGAGGAGAAACTAAGGTTAAAAGTGGTCTACAATTGGAAGGCCAAAGAATTTACATGTTCTATATGAACATGCATTTGCATACAAGGACAAATGACATGAAGTTGAAGGATACATGATAAAAGAGGATGACATAAAGTTTATTCACCATATTCTCTATGAATACATTAAGGTAGACTTCCGCTCTAGTATGTAATATGTAGCTTTAAGTATAATGTCCCACACCATTTAAAGTCTCTCTTTATCAAAGATTTTTTCCTACAATTGGTATCAGAATAACTTAATGTCATATCATTGAGAAATAAGTTTTATCATTATATATATTGGTTTTGAAATAAGGTGTAAATAGTTTTCATATATAAAACTTCTTTAAATATCTGAATATTAACCTATACTTACATGCATGTGATTCGTTGAATGTATTAAGTTTGCATGGTATGGTAAAGTTTTTTTTGTCATATATTTGTGAAAATATAATAATACTAAGAAATATCATTTTTTTTAAAACAACTTGTCCATATGTATACAGATTCATTAGGCTTGAGTTAAATAACTCACGACCAAAGAATTTTGTATAGTTTAAAATTCGGACACACATAATCATACTTTTTTAGTCCAGTGGTATTAGTATTTGAATAAGGTTGCACATACTGTTGGGGAATTTTGGTCTTGGGTTCAACCCATGTGGTACGCGGAATTTTGTATTGTTTTGAATTTATTTTTTGAAACGTTCAGGTTTTGGTTAAACAACTCTAGAACATAAAAATATGTTTTTGGTTGTCAAACAATGCAATAGTTGGTGACTAATTGCATTAGTCAGGTGCTTGGTATTTATCTATCTGCTCATCGGTTGAACACCCGTTGGATGCACTTTCTCCTTACTTCATTAAGAAATTGCTTCTTTATTTATGACATTAGTGAAAGATACACTGATACTTTGTTTTAAATATTATTCCACTATCATGTTTCATGTATGTGATTACCATAATTATTTATCTATATAGGTAAATAATGTTATTTATTCATAAACCAATAACATGTCATAAATTATTATGATGATTGGTGCTGGAAGTATTTTTTTTTAATGGTCAAAAGGGTATTGGTTCATTCATTACCTGTGAGTTGCATTAAAGCATGCACTATTTCATTTTGAAAAGGTGCATTTGGTTTGTAACATTTAGATAAAATCATGTACAAAATATATTTAAGTAGCATACAACATCCCCGTTTGATCCATTGGTTACAAAAGTTGTATCTTTTCTGCAGTCGGGTATAAACTTATGAACATGTTAATTCGATCTGCTATTTTATTCATTTAACCAACAGCCTATTTGGTTTGGTGATTGAACTATTAGACCTTTCTTTGTGTTAAAGTTTCCTTGTTTGAATTCCAATGGGCAGTGTGTTCAACCTCTGGGTTTTGAACTAGGGATGTTAGTGACTACAAATAAGGATTGCCACTAGGTTACAAAATAATATTGCAGTTAGGTCTCCAAATATATCTATTTATACAGTCGATTATGTTTTGGATTAAGTGTTTAATCAAATTAAAATATATGGATCTTTTGGACTATAAAATTATTTGACATTTTAAGTGAACTTATTAAACAAGAAGTCAACAAAGTGATTATCTCTTGTGTAGATTGTTCATAATAAATGTTGAATGTTAGTGTGTATATGAATCCATGTGAATATTAATTGGCCCAAAGGAAGATTGTTATTTGACCGGATTATATACACACGTATGATGGTAAACATATGATAATTATAAGGTTGCATATGCGAATAAAAAATCAATCCAAAGAAGGGTTTATTATTTGACATGTATTATTATCAATGTGAGACCATTTCAATAAGACTACCGTTAATTGACAATTGATATGAAATTTCAAGCCAATTGTATGTTTGCATTTTATGTTAATAGTAATCGGCCCAAAGGAAGATTATTATTTGGCCAAAATTACAAACATACTTGTGGTAATAAATATGTGATAATCATATGGTTTTTCATGTGAATAGTAAGTCGGTCCAAAGAAAGGCTAATTGTTTGACATGATTGATTATCAATATTTGATTATCAATATTTGATTACTATATTTAGTGTACTGCTTACAAGTTAATATTTTTTGTCCAAAAACTGGATATTAATGTTGTACTAGGTAACTGTAGTGTGCCCCACCATTATTTGATTCTAAGTTTTAAAGTTAATTGTGAGTTTAATTGCAAGAATTATTGCAATTTGTTTTGTTCTTTTTATATTGAATTCTCTGCTTTTGTAATGTATATACATACATATTCTACCGTCTTCCTAGATTGCACTAACTTTAAGAATTAAGGAGAGAACATTGTGTTTGTTCTCGAATGCATGAATCTAGACCTTGCACTTTAGAAAGGAACAAGTCATTAATTTTAAAGAAATTCCATTAAGGATAAAGGGGACTATGAGGAATGAGAATGTTCAAATAGCATTAGTCTTATTTTCATTAGGTATGCAATTTCATGAACATTCATGTGTGCAATGTTTTAGGAATAAATTTTATAGTTAAAGATATATAGTAAATTCCTTATACATTGGCTAAGCGAGTCTAATGTATATATAAAGTTGTACAGATCAAAATATTGTGCATTTTGTTAGAATGCAAATATTTAAGTAATTCAGTAACCAATAATTGGAAGGCAGCCAATTAGGTTATTAAGTACTTATAAATAACAAAGAAATTATGTTCTCACATACATAAAGTGATTTAGTTAGAGATCATTATGTATTGTCATTTAGTCTTGTTAGATATCGATATAGTTGAAATTTTTTATCTATCTATTTGGTGGATGATGAGCTATTTCGGAAAGTGCTAAGCAAACACTTATAGCTCATCTATTGTGGTAGCGATTTTCATATCTTATTATGAGACATCGACATGATTATACATTTGTCACTTGGTTGCTAATTTGGATATATTGAAAGACCATTAAAATTATATTGTGACAAAAGGTTAGCATTGCTATATCTGGTTTAAGAAAACAGTTCAGTATGGTCTAATGTCTAAAGAGCATATTGACACAAACTCCAAGTTGCAGATCTGCTCACTAAATGTTTATCATCTAAGGTCTTTCGCAAGTACATTGCTCATACGAATAATATATTACTTGAGGATATTGCGGTTCAGTGAGAGTTTGTGTATGGATGTTTTTCGGTTCAGATATAAAGATCAATAAAGTTTTTTTGCAGAATAAAGTTTATGGTTTAGTTTCACTCTAAAATTTATTTATGGGATCTCATTAAAGTAAAGGAAGACCATTTGAAAATCGACATGTATAGATCATCTTCATGTGATTTTCATGCTGCACATTTCATGATTGATCTAATGTTATTTAGTTGTGTTAATATTAGTGATCATTGATTGAGTTAGTTATGATTGATATAACGAAAACCACTTTGGTTCTATATATTAATATAATTAATGGAAGGGATAAGGATATGTCTAAAGTTTATAATGACATATTTTTGAGCTCATAAAATCTAACACAATTTGTAAAATTACATATGTGACCAGTGGGAGGTTGTAAGGAATTTTGGGTCACACATGTAGTGTTTAAATATGTTTAGGGTCATTATTTTATGTAGTCATACTAAAGTGATCTACTTCAAGTAAGGTATATGGTTATAAACATAATTGTCATTGAAATTATTGTGTAGATACCTAAAGTCTTATTTCTATTTTTATGATGAGCAAAAATAAGAAATAAGAAAATTGAAAAGACATCACCCTTAATGAAAGGGAATGTTTGTCTTATAACTAGGGGTTATGGTCCCCAATTATAGACAACACATAACACAACAAGAACCACAACATACATGCAAACATTTCATTCTCTTCATCCCATTAGAGGAGAAACTAAAGCTAAGGGTGGTCTACAATTGGAAGGCCAAAGAACTTACATGTTCTATATGAACATGCATTTGCATACAAGGACAAAGGACATGGAGTTGAAGGATACATAATAAAAGAGGATGAGATAAAGTTCATTCACCATATTCTCTATGAATACATTAAGTTGCGCTTCCGCTCTAGTAGTTATATATATTTTATCTATATTCTTTTTGATGATTTGACATGAAAATTTTGGCTATATATATTGATATTGTTCCTCATCTTTAGCAGTATATAATATGTAGCTTTAAGTATAATGTCTCCCACCATTAAATTCTACCTACTAAAGAATATTTTCCTACGGGTACAATATCTTCATCTTCTTGATGAAAAACAAAAGTATTCAACATGTTGAAAATATTTTTTTTTTTTTAGAAATATGGTGTAATACACTGCATTGTAACCAAAACTGAAGGTAACCCTTCATTATAGAATTTCTACGTCTTTCTCTCAAACACCCTTTCTGCTACAGTTTTCAAATTCAACATCAAAGTTTGATTTTTCTCACTATATCATGGATGATCTTGAAAACTGCGTCTTATTCTCAAACACCCTTTCTCCTACAGTTTTCAAATTCAACATCAAAGTTTGATTTTTTTCTCATTATATCATGGATGATCTTGAGAAAGAAATTCTTATCATATTTGATGAGTTTGGTGCTATTGTTATGAGTTGAATAAACATGTTGAGAACTATTATAACGAAGTAAAGGAAAATAAGCCATCAATTTGTAGATTGTGCATTGAAAACCTGTGTTTTTCAAATCTGGTTCAAGTTCAGTTTTGGTCCCTTCAAACCTTACATGATATGATCAAGTCATGTTACTTATCAATGGCACCAGAAGAAATATACATAATTAGAAGCTCTGTGTTTTTCATTATGTATCTTGTGTTGGAGAATTTCTCCATCCGTAATCCTTAGATTGAATGCGGAAGTCCTTATGGTCATGGCTTCGTTCCGATAACCTAATGTTTATGCCCATACATAAACCCATATGGAACGACCATGGCCCAGACCGAAGAAACCCCAAATGATTTCATGGTGAAGATGAAGAACATACCTTAATTAGCCATGTGGAATCTCGAAGGTATGGGGGTGTGATGATCTTCCAAATGTTAGAGCACCTTATAGTTTTCCTTGTTGATTCTGTAGAGGGGAATGAGAATCCTTAAGCTTGAGAGTGAGCCTAATTCCAAGAAGAGATTCTTGAAGAGGAGAGGTTGCCTTATGTGAGGAGAGATGCCTTATACTTATGTTGTGGATGACTTGATAGTGTTTTATCCCTTATGGATAACACTATCCTAAACCACCCTTATTCTCCTCAACCCTACACCTTAAAACCCGTTGCTCTACAAATGGGGATCATAACCCATAAAAGTAACCCCGAAGCAGTTACTACTTAAGTTGCAATAATTCTGATTCAGTCCCTTCATCAAATCAGAAATTGCCTGAAGGCTTATATTATTTCATGACACATATGCCCTTTAGCCACCAAATTAAATTACCGAAGATCATTTTATATTTTGGCTAATTAGATAATGGTCATAACGCAATTATAGAATTATATTTGTGACCCACTAATTGTCAAAAATTCCAATAATCTCCCACTAGTCACACATATGATTCTCCATACGTGTTAAACTTTTTGCGCGCTTAAATATTGCCATTATGACTCAGGCATACCTAATTATCCCATCCATTAGTCCTGTCTCCATATCGAATCACAGTGAATTTCACCATATCAATCATGACTAATTCAATAATGATCACCAACATTGACACAACTAAATGACATAGATACATCATGAAACGTGTAGCATGAAAATCACATGAATATGATATGTACATAACTGGTCCTACTTAACTTTAGTGAGATCCTTAACTATAACATAAAACCTTATTGTACAAAGTATAATGACAGAATACCAAACTGAATGATTAATCAACTGAAGTTTGAATACAAAGTATTCATACAAAATACCGAAATTACATAGAACATAATAAAAGGTGTACACTTTCTAACTCCCACTAAACCAAAATATCCTCACATTGCTACCCATGTGAGCAGTATGCTCATGAAAGACCTAGGGTGTGATAGCTTTTGTAAGAGGATCCGCAATCATGGAGTTAGTGCCTAAGTGTTTTACATTTCCTAAATTTCCAGATTTCCTTTAGGGCACTGATTAAGACTAAATTTGTCTCCTTTAGCAACTGGAGTATCCATTGTTTTACAGTCCTACATGCCATATCTTTTAAGTACCTTTTCTATATAGCTCTTTTGTGATAATCCACGAATACACCGAGATCTGTCTCGGTGTATCTGAATTCCTAATACAAACGAAGCTTCACCAAGATCCTTCATTTCAAAATTATTGGATAGAAATGTCTTGGTTTCTAACAAGGTACCCACAACATTAGTGGCAAGCAGTATGTCATCCACATACAAGAGCAAGAAAATATACTTGCTCCCACTGAACTTGTGATACACACAATCCTCGACTGAATTCATCTCAAAACCCAAAGAGAGAATCACCTCATGAAATTTGTGGTACCACTGATGAGATGCCTGTTTTAGCCCATAAATGGATTTTGTCAATTTGCAAACCATATTCTTTCGGTCT
>NC_032025.1:19781055-19781397 GCF_001865875.1 Lupinus angustifolius
GTTGCACCATATAAATCTTTTCATCAATGTTTCCATTGAGAAAAGCTGTTTTGACATCCATATGATGAAGCTCCAAATCATAATATGCTACAAGGGCCATGATTGTCCTAAGAGAGTCTTTCGTTGAATGTGGAGAGAAAGTCTCTTTATAGTCAATCATTTCCTTCTGAGTAAAACCCTTAGCTACAAGACACGCCTTATACCTCTCCATATTACCATTAGAATCACGCTTGGTCTTAAAAATCCATTTGCAACCAATGGGTTTCTTACCTTCTGGTAATGGGACAAGTTCCCAAACTTTATTGTCTTGCATGGATTTATACTCCTCTTTCATTGCTTCAA
>NC_032025.1:19781497-19781976 GCF_001865875.1 Lupinus angustifolius
GTTTAATGGATCATTATCCATTAAGCCATCACCCTCATGTTCCAGGAGAAAGCAAATGTAGTCATATGGAATTACATTTCTCCTTTCTCTAGTGGATCTACGCAAACCTATTGGCTCTTGGAACTCTTGTCCATGTTCTTGAGGGTTTTGAGTTTGTCCTTCATGAATTACTAACTAACCTTGAGCAGGGAAGGTTTCATCAGCTATGTCTTGAGGAGGTTCCAAATTTGCTTCATGAAAAGCAACCATATGACTTGCATCGGGAATAGATACGGATTCTTCATCTAAGACAAAGTTTCTAACCTTATCTTCCCCCTCAAACTCAACATCCTCAAAGAACGTGGCTGTACCCGTCTCAAATATGGATTTCATACTTGGATCATAAAATTTATAGCCCCTAGATTTTTCAGAGTAACCAATAAAGTAACTGCTCATTGTACGGGAGTCCAATTTCTTTTCATGAGGCCTATAAGGCCTTG
>NC_032025.1:19782076-19783497 GCF_001865875.1 Lupinus angustifolius
ACCTGAACCGTCATATCTACCGTAGTATTCACCATCACGGTCAGATCTGACGCACTTAATCCTTTTTCTGAGTTGATTTTCAACTTCAGCCTAAAACGTTTTGAACACGTCCAATGTTTGGGACTTTTCATGAATTAGAAAAATGTATGCATAACGAGAATAATCGTCTATGAATGATATAAAGTACTGTTGACCATTCCAGGAAGCCATATGGAATGACCCACAAATATCCGTATGTATCAATTCTAAGACGTCTGAAGCTCTATATGCACCATATTTCGATTGTCTGGTCTATTTTCCTTTTATGCATTTGACTCAAACATTAAGGTTTGTGAAGTCAATGGAATCTAAAATCCTATCTAACACAAGATGCTCAATTATCTTTTGAGAAATGTGACCTAGACGCTTGTGCCATAATGCACCTGAATTATTATTTTCGATTTTACGTTTAGTACCACGTGATTCCACATTCAAGGTTTCGCTATAATCAGCTATAGTATTCAGCATATACAGATTGTCATTTCACATTAGTGCACCAGTTCCAATAACATTTGAATTTAAAGATAATTGAACTGAATTGTTTCCAAATGAACAACAATATCCAAATTTGTCCAAATAAGAAACAGAAATTAAGTTCCGTCTAAAAGACGATACAACAAAAGTGTCTTTCAAATCCAAATAGAAACTAGTACATAACAACAACCTAAAATGCCCAATAGCTTCCACTTCTACCGATTTTCCATCGCCAACGTATATGTATCTTTCAGCATAATTAGGCTTTCGGTAGCTCAAGCAACCCTGCATTGAAACACTGATGTTAGATGTTGAACCGGAGTCTAACCACCAGGTGTTTCTAGGTACTGAAGTTAAAATGACCTCAGAACAGACCAAAGCAAGAAATGTAGCTTTCTTAGCACGCCAAGCGTGATACTTTACACATTTCTTCTTTTGATGTCCAATTCCTTTGCAAAAGTAACAAACATCATGCTCCTTCTGTTTCTTTTGCACTGGACCCTTAGCAGCTTCATTCTTGGGCTCTAAAGTGATTTTTCTTTTGCCCTTGTCTTTAGATGTACTAACATAATGGGCACTTTCAGTCATTTCTCGCTTCAGTCTTTCCTCTTCTTGCACACAAAATGAAATGAGCTCATTTAGAGTCCATTTCTCCCTTTGACAGTTATAAGAAATCTTAAACTGACTGAATTGTGCAGGAAGGGAAAGCAAGACCAAATATATGAGTAAGTCTTCCAACACCTCAAGCTTAAGTGCCTTAAGTTTTGAAGCAATGTTAGACATTCCCATAATGTATTCCCTTATGTTTCCCTTGCCTTGATACCTCATGGAAATCAAGTTCTGTAACAGAGTACTTGTTTCCGCCGTATCACTCTTTGCAAAGTGTTTTTCAATCTCAGCAAGGAAAG
>NC_032025.1:19783597-19784177 GCF_001865875.1 Lupinus angustifolius
CACTTCTCATAATCCTTCCTCTCTTCAGAGGCACTGGATTCCAAAGGAGAAAGGGGTTGCTCTACCCTTAATGCATAGTCCAAATCCATGCAGCCAAGAACAATTTCCATGTTCTCTTTCCAGTCCTTAAAATTTTCACCATTAAGGACCGGAACCGAATTCAAATTCGCAGATATTGAAGCAATCGATGTAGTTGATTCAAATAAAAGACAAAATATTAAAATATGCTCACAACTTAAAAATTATCAATGTGTTTAAACAATGGTATGTCCAAATCAAGATACCTAGTGGACCATTAACATCAAGTCTTTGGACACTGATATTAACTGCAAGTGGTACTCTTGTCGTAATGATCAAACACTTATAATAAGGCATGTCAACTGACGAATCCCTCTTTGAATTGATTCATCAGTCACATGTATAAAAAACTTAGAATTATAACATGTTTATCATCACAGGTGTGTATGATCTTCGGCCAAATATTAACTTTCCTTTGGGCCAGCTAATACTCGCATGAATAATCATACACACTTACATCCAATATTCCTCATGAGTTATATTCATGAGAGAGGTCACTTTG
>NC_032025.1:19784277-19814199 GCF_001865875.1 Lupinus angustifolius
GCGAGCCTTATGTCGCCCGTACACTCGCTTGGGTGAGCTGTCGCTTGGGCGAGGATCTTCTCGCTTAAGCACAATAGAAGCCAATGCTTCTGTTTAGCTCTCGCTTGGGCGAGCCACTCTCGCTCGGGCGAGACACTCTCGCTTGAGCGAGAGCACTGCGACAGAAGATGAACAGTGCGATTTCTACATCGCTTTTCTTCGAAAAATCACCCCAATAATCAACAAAACAGTAGAAATATATTGACTCATCATATCTATATACATTTACATATTGAATAGCATGAATATCTATCCTAATCGATCCATGGCATAAATGAAAACACCAAAACCCTAAATCAATCCAGATTTTAGGGAGGAAAAGCAAGAACCCTAATTTCACTCATGAATCAAATTGGGGTGGCTCTGATACCACTTGTTGGAGAATTTCTCCACTCGTTCTGATAACCTAATGTTTATGCCCATACATAAACCCATATAGAATGACCATGACCCAGACCGAAGAAACCCCAAATGATTTCATGGTGAAGATGAAGAACATATCTTAATTAGCCATGTGGAATCTCAAAGGTATGAGGGTGTGATGATCTTCCATATGTTAGAGCGCCTTATGGTTTTCCTTGTTGATTCTCTAGAGGGGAATGAGAATCCTTAAGCTTGAGAGTGTGCCTAATTCCAAGAAGAGATTCTTGAAGAGGAAAGGTTGCCTTATGTGAGGAGAGATGCCTTATACTTATGTTGTGGATGACTTGATAGTGTTTTATCCCTTGTGGATAACTCTATCCTAATCCACCCTTATTCTCCTCAACCCTACACCTTACACTATAGTAAAACTTCCTGTTAGCCACGGTTTCATCCGTGGCTAAAGTGAAAAAAACCCGTAGCTAGATTGAGTGGCCACACTTAATGTTGTTGTGGCAAGGAATGACATTGCTAAAAATTAGCCACGGTCATTATGTTATTTTGCTACACTTCTGTGAAATGTGGTAACATTTATTTAGCACTAGTCTGTTTAATTCAGCTACAGTCGAATTGTGGCTAAGTTTCTGATTTTGCCACACCACAACCGTGACTAAGGTTCTTATTTTTCCACAATCCATCCGTGGCTAATTAAATTTATTTAAAGTTACTTTCGTACATACTCCTCTCATGATCCCAATGCATCATTGTCTCACAATCTTTATTTTCAATAATATAATGGTAAATTTATAATAAAATTAAATATTTCCTACCTAATAATAATAGTATTAAGTGTTATACCATTAGAAAATTGAATCTTATACAATTACGAAATGTTTAACATTCAAAAATCCTTATAAAAAACAAAATGCAAAATGTTATGATCATATAAGTTCATGAATTCTAAGAAACCATATCTAAGATGGTGGAACATCACGAGCGAAAGTGGTTAACTCACTACCAAATTTTTCGACTAGAAACTTCTCAAGAGTAGCCAAACGATTCTGAGTATGTGCAAGTTGCTCCTTGGTCTCTTCATACCCTGATAGTTTTACTTCTAAAGTTTGTACATATTTCTTCAAGTCTTCAACATGTTGACTAGAGCCACTAGAATTCAAAAAACCAGTAAAATGTCTAGACGTTCCAAAAACACTGGAGGGACAAATACCAGTGCCCAAACCATGCACTCGACCTGAATGTTCAGCTCCATATGCTTTTCCAATTGCATCATTAGGATGAGCAAATACCTTTGATGAAACACCTGAAGTAGTGACATTTTCTTGATCTTGAGGTAAATGCTCTGATATTTTATCCTATTAAATAACAAGAAATTAATAATTTATATAGTGGCAAATTGCAAATTGCATGGCAATAACCTATAATGGAAAATTGCATCAACAGTATCAGAAAGGACAAAATGATATTATGCATTTGCCTACCTAACTAACTGCATACCATTATCCATTTCACAACTTAGGAAATGGTTCTAAAAATGATACACTCTTTAGGACATATGTAACACATCATGTATGAAAAGACTTTAAATTACTTACAGTTAGAGTTTTTCCTTCTTCGCTTAGATAGCTTCCATCCTTCTTCAATAAAGTTTAGCATAGCTTAAACCTAACTTCTTAATCAACTTTTTTGCCTCGTATAAAGATGTTGGGAGTTTAGCATGGGGAAAAGCATCATTTAAAAGGCGATATTTTAATCAACTTTTTTGCCTCGTATAAAGATGTCAGTTGCATTACATAAGAAGACTTTTATATGATACAATAGAACAATGAATGATATTTTACTATATTTTTTACAACCAGGGTACAATTCTTCATTTCCATCACCTAATTGCTCTTTTATTTTTTCTTGTTGGGCTTTACTTGCATCACCCCTAGGCTGGTCATCATTTGGTATATTTGAGTGGCCGGAATCTTGAATTCCACTATCATCAAAGATGCCAAAAACATCATCTAACATATCCTGCATTGGATATTGTCTAACCCACTCTTCTTGTGGTTGGGCTATAGTTTCAACATTATCTTGCACATGCTTTTCCCCATGCATGTACCAAAATGTGTACTTTCTGGGAAACCCTTTTTGAAGTAGATGACTAAACACTTCAATTCTATTACCCATTTTAAGAAATCCACATGTAATACAAGGACATGGAATTTGATCATTTATAGGTACATTTGAAAAGGCGAAATCCAAAAATTACACCACCCCATCCAAGAACTCCTTTGATCTAATTGGTTTCTCAATCCAACTCTTATCGATCATAACTATGTGAATCTGTTTTTGATGTTAAATTCAATTAATGAATCATTAGAGATACTAAATGATTAACTTAACAACAACTTAAGTATTACCTCAATGCAAGCATGCATGACAAATTAAACCATAGTGTTTTGAAAATTCAGTCATATTAGTTGAAGAATTCCACTTATGAATTCAGTATAAACTCAAGTTAGTTGATTATTACTCAGGCATGGAACAACAACAAAAATAATTATAAAAACTTCGATCCTCAAATGAGTATTTAACTATGTGATGAAAAGAAAGTCTGCTTATGAAAGATAGAGAGAAAACAAAAGTTATCTAACAATGTAATCAAAGTTAGGAAATAATGATTTATCTAACTTTATATCATTTAGCAATTTGAGATTTTAGGTACATTATTAAATCAAGGGTAGACATAACTTCATTTGGCCATTTCAGGGGATCCATATGAATCAAACCCACGTTGCCCAAGTTGAGAAAAAATAACCAAACCACTTGTCTATGAGAACTAACCATTCCTATCCGTGTGTATTTGTAATATTTTAGCTACGGTTTTGGAAAATGTGGCATCCGTAGAGTGCCCATTCTGCTATATTTTTGTAGTGTGTTGTGCCTACATGCATCATGATGTCATGTATAATAGAAAAAGCAATGTGATCATGTTAATGATTAACTTAACAACAACTTAAATATTACCTTAATTTTTTTCAGCTCAACATCAAGAGTTGCTTTCTAGCTATTTTCCCAAGTAGCCACAACAAAGAACTACTTTTGAGCTCTGTTAACATATTACAATAGTTTTTAAAAAAATGCAGAATATAAAGACATGCAAAATATTTCTTCATTATCATATTGGCCTACCACAAATCACAATATCTTAAACAGTGACCTCTAAATCTTGGCATTCATTTAGTTTAATACCGACATAGAATATAAAAATGCATAATATTGTTGTAAGAACATGCATTTTCTGACATACATAAGTAAATATATAGCTCAACTATATTTAGTTTCATACTAACACATGATCTATCGTCTATGTTAATGTACTTAATCATATAATGGGTTAAAAAAGCTCAGCACAAGATATCCACTTAACATGATCCACTTTTCCTTTCTTTCCGACTTTTAAGATAATTGAATCTGGTCACTTTGATTTGAAATCTTCATCTCAATACCAACATGATAGAAATCATTGTATTACATGTCAAGAAAGATGGAGCTGAAAGTCAATAACCATAAAAGACATAAAGTCTAATGTATAACAGACTAGAGTGGCATTAAAGAGAATCTTCATCTTGGTGTGCTAACAAAATGCAACCCTTTTTCTGCCTTACTTTCCCTTTTCCATATATAATGATAAAAATGTATCACTATCTTTGCCCAAAATTATCTTAGTTTTGAATCAAATCTTTTATCCTCTATATATTCAAAGTCAGAATCAATTATCTAGGAGACACGACAGAGCAATTAAAAAACCATGTCTATAAAGGGATTATCTAGAAAATTTAACATCGGGGGAAAACAAATTTGAATCTTCAAACACTTTAAAAGCACGTGCCATTGGGCTTATCAACACCACCAGCAGGTTCTTGGTGAAATGTTATATACTCCTCATGTTAAAATTACCACTCAAATTGTTTGGCTATCTCCTTATTACAACAATACTATGTGAACACTAGTAAAAAATGTAACTACATTTGAAAATAAACTTCTAAATTTCAGGGAAAAAATGTAAAGTAACACAAAACCAAATCACTCACAGTGGCGACAGATTTGTTGTTTGGATTCTCCTTTTTTAACTTTTCTCTGAACTCAGCCTTGCATCAACAACAACTTACAAAGTAAAAATCAGAAATCAATAATCATCGCAATAAGCAAAAAAGGATTCGAATAATTTGAAGAGAACTAAACTGTACATGAAAAAAGAAGAAGAAAGTGGTTGGAGGCCTCTTAGGCTTGTTTGGTTCTATTAAACTGACATTCATTGAAAATTAGGGATTATAATTTCTCATATTTCTATAACTGATAATATTATAGAAGCTTAAAATTAGGGATTTGAGAAACTCAAAAATCAGGGATTTGAAAAACTCAAAAATTAGGGATTAGAACTTATGAAGTGATTTGAAACAAAATTATAGAATTACAAAAGGAGATAAAGTGATTTCTTACCGATATATGAACGAGCTTGGAATTCAACAGAGATAAAGTGATTTTTGGATAGTGATGAAATGAAGAAGTGATTTCTGGATAATTAATTTTTAAGTTTTTATATTAGAGTCATGGTGTGAATGTGTGAAAGTATGAAAGTGGTAAAGTGAAGAAGTGATTTTTGGAAAAGAGAAGAGAGTGATGAACGTGAAAGTGATGAATGTTAAAGTGTGAAAGTGAAAGATGAACATGAATATTATTTACCATGGGCTACACAATATTAATTTTGGGCCTTATTTTTTTGAATTTGCCATGATGTCAGTAAGTGTGGCAAACAGTATGTCCCTAAATGTCTTTTGTTTTGTAGTGTTAAAACTTGTTGCTCTACAAATAAGGACCATAACCCATAAAAGTAACCCCGAAGTGGTTACTACTTAAGTTGCAATAATTCTGATTCAGTCCCTTCATCAAATCAGAAATTGCCTGAAGGTATCTACACTTATATTATTTCATGACACATATGCCCTTTAGCAACCAAATTAAATTACCGAAGATCATTTTATATTTTGGCTAATTAGATAATGTGCATAACACAATTATAGAATTATATTTGTGACCCGCTAATTGTCAGAAATTCCAACATCTTGAACTTGTTGATGACAAGAACCTTAGAAGGATTTTAGAAAGTCCTGCTTTTATCAAGTATGTTGACGCGTTCATTCGGGTAAATAATGTTTTGTATATTAGTACCTAAAAAAGGACTCTTGCAGAAAGGGCTTAGCAAATACAACAATTGAAACATGTATTGGTTTGCAAGACTTTTTATGACCATTTTTTGAAGGCTTATGTTACTGCCTTTACATTACAGTAATTGGCTATTTTTATGAAGCTTGCAAATCATCATGGTTCTTATCAGGATGAAGCCGCAAGATCACTGCATACTTTTTTTTTCTTACCTACCATCAATTATTTCCACTCCATTCCTATTCTAGTTTTTACCTTTCTCTTACACATAATATCATAGACTGTGATTTACAATAATAAAGCTTTACTCTCAACAATGTAGAGCCATAAGATTAATTCCATAGAGATTTGGTCCAATTTTATGACAAAGAACATAACTAAGTGATTGAGAATCCAATTACATTATGGTCGAGATTTTAATCCATTTTTCTTTCATTAATGGATGGTTTGCTTCTGCCATTGGTGTTTAAGCTTTAGGTATAGTTTCTGTCATGAATGGTTAAGTATTGGATGATTAACTTTTGTCTATGATGGTTAAGTTTAGATATAATTTCATTGATTGTTAAACGTTGTTATTTCCTCTTTCAAGATATAATCATGAGAATCATGCTTCAAATCAATATTTCAAGCTGTGAGTTATAAATATTAACTCGCCAGCTTGAAGAGGATATTAAAGATATTTAGAGAGTTATGTTAGAAGTTGATTAGGTGGTTAGGAAGCTAGATAATTTATTATGAGTTAAAATTAGTTTATTAACTTTATATCATTCATTTGTCTGGATCACAAACCTTTTCCCATATATAAATAAGTCGTATTATATTGGCTTGACTTTTTCAATCAATAAGAATTGATGTAGATTTTTAATTTCTAACAAGGAGAGAAACCTTATTCTGATAAACCGTGACTAATGGTATTAGGTTTTGTGACTTTTGAAGTTTATTCATTTGAAAACCGGGTGCTATTGGAAAGAAATGACAACTCTTGCTAGAGAAGAAGAGAGAAAGGAGAAGAAAAAGAGAAAATATTAACTTATTTAACTTTAACTGATTTAGTATTATTGTTAGTTGGAAATTAACTTTAAGACTATATCATGGCTAACTATTTTCAACTCAAGGCATTAATCTGGCAATAAAAATTATAGGACAAAGTTGCCAAAACAAAGCTTAGATATAATATTTGTTCATGTGTGAAATCTGTCCATTGACTTTTTCAATTACGTAACTTTAGTTCTTTCGGTTCTGTCAAAAATTAATAGCAAGTGATGACGTTGTCATGTTGGTTGTTTACTATTTAAGTTATTTTTTTGGATGAAAAATAGACAATTGAATAAAAGTTGGATAGTTGAAAAAGTTTGAGGACTAAAATCATCTAAAAAATATTCGGGATGAATTGTGCACATAGGTTAAAATTGCATTTAATTCACATTATTATAAGTTGATAACTTGGCCTAAATGAACTTTACCTTACCCGATTCTTTAAGTTATGGTTGAGTATTTAGGCCGAAAGGATTTGGTCTAACCATAGACCATATTTATCTTTAAAAGTATACACATTTTATTATAGGGTCTGTAGCACTACTAAAAGCTTTATTCATAGCTAAATAGAAACATTCTTTGAGTTGATTCATCATTGGGGAAATATGAAGAAAATCCCTATTTGGAGACAAATCAAGAAATAAAAATAATATTTATTATTCTCGATTAATTAAAATATTGACAAGAAATTGATAGATGGAACCAGAAACTCAAATAAACTAAAATTTATACATATAGATTAAAACGTAAAACTTAAAGGAAAATTACAACTGGCGGATTACACTATGTAACAAATTAAAATAAAAAACTAAGATTTACAAATCAAAATTTTAATAAGTCGAATAAAAATAACAAAAAATAAGAAAAAAACTAGAAAAATTGGAGTTCATACAAAATCCAAATTGAAATATTGAAAAAACAAAATCATAAACCAATTTGGCAAATTCACACCGAAATCAACCCTAATCAACATTGATGAACTTTGATCCTTCTAGGCATATTATGGTGATGAGATTAACTTTGAGGGAGAGACTATGACGAAGATAAGGAGAGTGAGTCGAGGAAGGGGAGGATAATTAAAAATAAGATGAGAGGGAAAAACTGAAATTAGTAAACAATGATAAGAAATGAATATAAGGCCAAGATGATTCAAATGAATTTAAGAACTTTATGGAATTTTTTTAGAGTGAGAAGAAAATGAATATTGAGTTGTTGGGCCAACACACCAACATTTTTCTTAATTTTTGTTGTTCAAAATTTAAATTTAATTTTCACTTATTATTCAAACGAATATTTAATTATACCTATTTTAGAAGTCTACAAATGAATTTAATTTATTATCAACGGATCAATTTTATATGTTGACATCATACCTATTTATCTTTTTTGCAAACGAATCAATTAAGAAGCTATATAAATATATTCTACATATTGTAGCCAATTCATAGCAATCAATTTCTCATCTTTATCTTCTTCAATTGTCAAATAAAATTTGTTTCATTTGCCAATGGATCTAGTCTATAGATGTAGATGTCATTATGAATTTTTACGACATTTTCTACTAAGAGGAAACCAAATTTCACAAAGTAACCCAAACAATCCCAATCACCCATTTTACCAAAATCTATAAATTAATGGACTATTGAAAATTATCTACTTTCTAAAATGTCATTCTTATATCATTATCTAATATCTCACCTAGTGTCTAGGACCTCCACCATGAGTACTAGTAGTGTGCAAACATTTGACAACGACCCACAAACATGTGTTTTGTCAACTAATGAGTCTCAAGATCCATAACTCTGAATTCAAGACGAGTTGGAATCAATTGATTTTAATGATGGAAGAGGTTCTACTAGGTAGAAGAAGACCAAGCCTAGTGAAATACTAGCCCTTATCAATCTACTACTATAAAAATAGCTTTTGTATTAGACCAAACATCACAACTTGACCGAGGATCACACTTAAACCTGACCGAGAATCCTGCATCAGGCTCGCACCAGCAACGCACCAACCTGACCGAGAATCCTGCATCAGCCACGCACCAGTAATGCACCAACCTGACCGAGAAACCTGCATCAGCCACGCACCAAAGGCGTATCAACCTGACCGAGAAATCTGCATCAGCCACGCACCAAAGGCGCACCAACCTGACCGAGAACTCTACATCAGCCACACATCACAGACGCACCAACTTGACCGAGCAAGGCATCACGGAAGACGCTGCATCAGCCACGCATCACAGACGCACCAACCTAACCGAGCAAGGCACCACAGAAGACGCACTAAACAACATGCACCAAGGCGAACCACTCAACCAAGTTGGCACACCAGATTGCCAACTTGGCCCATACACCCCAATTACTTGATCTACACGTTATCTTACATTTCTACCATTTTTCTCCATTTTTAGTAAGTTAGTTAATTTTGTTATAAGTTAGTTAGCACCCATAGGCTACTTATAGAGCTTATCCTTTCATTCACAAATATAGATTGAAATTCACTCTTTCATATTAGCTTATCTTCAATAAAGGAATAGAGGTATTTTTCATTCTTATTTTCTTTCAATCTCTTCCCCATCTGATTAGGGGAACCAAACTCGTCTTCCTTCCTCATTTTCTGTTATGGTATCAGAGCTCTCTTTAAAGAGAGGTAAAGAGATAGCTCTGCTACATTCAATGAGTGAATCACCCTTATCCTCTTCCAATCATCACACAGAAACCATGACTCAATATATTGATCCTAATGACCACACAACTTCATCATTCTATATACACCTCTCTGAGAGTTGAACAACAGCCTTGGTATCACCCTTATTCAATGGGAAGAACTACCACCAATGGTGCAGATCGATGAAGTTGAGCCTGATATCCAAACAAAAACTTGGGTTCGTTGATGGATCAATTCAGATGCCACCTAAAACAGATCCCCTATACAAGGCTTGGGAGAGAGCTAACAACATGGTCACATCTTGGATAGTAAGGTCAGTTTATCCTTCAATTAGTCAGAGCATCCTATGGATAGATAAGGCACAAGATATATGGCGAGAACTCAAAGAAAGGTTCTCTCAAGGCAACATGTTTCGTATAGTAGAATTACAAGACTCAATTACTACACTCAGACAAGGTGAGAAGAGTGTGTCAGATTACTTCACTGAAATCAAGACCCCTATGAGATGAATTAGACAAATTCAGACCCTTTCCAAGTTGCCCTTGTAATATACTATGCAATTGTAATTCTTCGGGCAACCTCAAAAGATATGGAGAAGAGGATAGGATAATCAGATTCTTGAAATGGCTTAATGAGAATTACAACAACACAAGGTCTCAAATCATGCTAATTGAACCTCTACCTAACATGACTAAGGTCTTATCACTGGTAACTCAACAAGAAGGCCAACTACATGATCAACAATCTGAATCAAAAGCAATGGCACTAGGAACCAACTGGAAAAGGGGAGGCTCATCTGGAAGAACACCTAATAATGAGAGATATACCACATACAATTCAGGAAGGACACTATCCAATTCAAACTTTGGCAGAGGGAACCATGGATCAAGAAATAGAGGAACATGGACAAGATCTTCAAGCACTAGCAAATTCTACACTCACTGCAAGAGGACAAGCGACACCGCGGAACCATGTTATAAGATCCATGGATTCCCTGCGAATTTCCCATCAAACAGAGCTGAACAGGCTAATTGCATCTCTGTGAACAACATTGAGCAAGACAGGGAGCAGAAGAGTAACAACAATGAGACAGTTTTTGGCTTAAGCCAAGAACAATTCAAAGGCCTTGTTAGCATGCTACAACAAACTGGAACGATTTCTGCAAAAGATACATCAAATTTCCTTTCTTCTAGCACCACTGATCCACCCATGCATGGTGAATGCAGTAAAGGTACCCCTAAACTCATATATCAATATACTAATTGGATTATGGACAGTGGTGCCACTGATCACATTGCCTCTTCCTTACCTTTATTTACATCTTTCAAGAATGTTAAACCAATAAATGTTAAATTGCCTAATGGTTCTCAACTCATCACACAAATCTCAGGCATTGTTCTAATAAACCAAGACTTAATACTTCAAGATGTGTTATATCTACCTAGTTTCAATTATAATATGCTTTCTATACCTAAACTAACCTCACAATTGCCTTATGTCCTAACATTTGATGACTTGTTTTGCAAGATCCAGGAAAGACAATCTTTGAGGATGATTGGTATAGCTAGCTTATCACACGGGCTTTATGTCATGAAGGGTACCATGCAGACACATGCCTTTAATACTGTTAAAAGTGACTCTTCTATACTATGGCACCTTAGACTGGCTCATGCCTCTGAGTCTTGTATGCACACTATTAAAAGCAACTTTCCTTACATTCATTTTAATATGAAACACCATTGTGATACATGTCATTTTGCTAAGTAGAAGAAATTAGCTTTTCCTATTAGTGATACACATTCTATGTGAATCTTTGACTTAATTCATGTGGACATTTGGGGACCAATTGCTATTTTCTCTGTTCACAATGATAGATATTTTCTGACTATTGTAGATGACCATTCTAGATATACTTGGATCTTCTGTTTAAAATCCAGAGGGGAAGCTTCCAAAACTCTAAAAGACTTTATTATCCTAGTAGAGACCCAATTTTCCATAAAAATTAAAGTCATAAGGAGTGACAATGGATGAGAATTCTCCATGCCCAACTTTTATTCAACAAGAGGCATAAAACACCAAACCTCTTGCAGATACACCCCTCAACAAAATAGTGTAGTGGAAAGAAAGCACCAACACTTGTTGAATGTAGCTAGAGCTCTTCTCATTCAAAGCCAAGTTCCTAAACTATATTGGCCTTATGCCATAAGACATGCAACCTATATCATCAATTTAATCCCTACACCTGTCCTGCAAAACCATTCCCCTCATGAAAAACTATACAGCAAGAAACCTCAATTGCGCCAGTTAAAGGTCTTTGGCTCTCTCTGCTTCACTAGCACCCTAGCCCATTCTAGAAGCAAGCTTGACCCAAGAGCCAACAAATGTGTTTTCCTAGGATACAAAGAAGGAACAAAAGGTTACATAGTCATAAACCTCAACTCCAGATCCTTAGAAGTAAGTAGAGATGTCATCTTTTATGAACTAATCTTCCCATACAAAGACCAACCTCACACAACAAACACCACTCACACACCTCTGCCTATTGCCCCAACAACTAATCCCTTGCTCTATGAAGACATCTTCCAACATCAACCTACTCCACCTTCCCCTCCCCCTCCATCACCCAACATTCTTTCCAACGACCTAATTGACCCACCAATCCCAAACCCACCTAGAAGAACTACTAGAACCTCCAACCCACCATCCTACTTAAAGGACTACCACTGTGCTCTCCTCCAAAACATTAACTTACCATCAACCAAATATCCCATCTCATCATACCTATCCTACAACAACCTAGCTCCCTCATACAAATCATATGCCTTAAACATATATGCTCACATAGAGCCCAAAACTTACAAACAAGCCATCCAACAACCTCACTGGAGAGATGCAATCAACCTTGAACTAGCAGCCTTACAAGCCAATGACACTTGGCTTATCACTGATCTACCCCAAGACAAATCACCCATAGGCTGCAAATGGGTCTTTAAGACCAAATTCAAACCTGATGGCACCATAGATAAACATAAGGCTCGTTTAGTTGCAAAAGGTTTCAACCAAAAAGAAGGTATAGATTACTTAAACACCTTTTCACCTGTGATTAAAATTAGCATAATTAGATTACTCTTATCTCATGCATCTATTTTCAATTGGCCTCTTCTATAATTAGATGTCAATAATACCTTTTTACATGGAGACCTCATAGAGGATGTGCATATGACACCCCCTCCTGGGTTGGTTACTACTCAACCAAACAAAGTATGTAAGCTACAAAAGTCCCTCTATGCACTCAAACAAGCAAGGAGGCAATGGTTCACAAAACTATCCAATCTCATCACCAAAGCAGGTTACTCTCAATCATGGAGTGGCCATTCTCTGTTCATCCAACACCTTCTAGATAAGTTTATGGCTATCTTACTTGTATATGTTGATGATATAATCCTCACAAGCAACAACACCACTGAATTACATAAGGTCAAACAACTTCTATACAAAACTTTTCAAGTTAAAGACCTAGGATCCCTGAGATACTTTCTTGGCTTTGAAATTGATAGAACTAACAAGGGCATCTCCATAAATCAAAGAAAATATGCCCTGGAAATTGTTTCTGATGCAGGTCTTTTAGGTTGCAAACCAGCCCCAACTCTAATGCTACATGGCACTACTTATCCCAAGATTCAAGCACATCTTACCAAGATGCTCCTACATACAGGAGAATGATTGGTAGATTAATCTACCTCACCAAGGATCACACTTAAACCTGACCGAGAATCCTGCATCAGGCTCACACCAGCAACACACCAACTTGACCGAGAATCCTACATCAGCCACGCACCAACAATGCACCAACCTGACCAAGAAACCTGAATCAGCCACACACCAAAGGTGCACCAACCTGACCGAGAACTCTGCATCCACCACACACCAAAGGCACACCAACTTGACCGAGAACTCTGCATCAGCCGCGCATCACAAACGCACCAACCTGACCAAGCAAGGCACCACAAAAGACGCACTAAACAACATGCACCAAGGCGAACCACTCAACCAAGTTGGCACACCAGATTGCCAACTTGGCCCATACACCCCAATTACTTGAGCTACAGGTTATCTTACATTTCTACCCTTTTTCTCCATTTTTAGTAAGTTAGTTAATTCTGTTATAAGTTAGTTAGCACCCATAGGCTACTTATAGAGCTTATCCTTTCATTCACAAATATAGATTGAAATTCACTCTTTCATATTAGCTTATCTTCAATAAAGGAATAGAGGTATTGTTCATTATTATTTTCTTTCAATCTCTTCTTTCTCTTCCCCATCTGGTTAGGGGAACCAAACTCGTCTTCCTTCCTCATTTTCTGTTATTTTGTCAAGCTGATTGTTATAAAAAACTAATTGTTATGCAATAAGTCCTAAAAATATTTTTAACACTTGCAAATACTTCACACCACTTTTTCTACACTCTTCTCGTTCATCTTAACCTCTGCACTCTTCTTATTTCATCATCTCTTTTAATCTTCTCACTAAATGAATCCTATCAATCATTCCAACATAAAATAGTATTGAACATCACTTCATGAATTTCATGAATGATGACAATAACAAACAACTAATGAAACTTTTCATTAACATCGAAAGCGAGGAACAAGTCGAAACTTTACTAGGCGCAGATGTGCAAGAAGACTCATGGATATGAAAAGTGCATAAGACCATGCTTGATTGTTCAATTATTATTTATGTGAAAATCCAATATACATGAATGACCCATATCATCAAAGGTTTTGAATATGTAAACATGTGTTCATTGTCATTTTAGAATATCTTTTCAGGGATGATGAGTATTTCCCAAAAAGGCATGACACAATTATTTTACCTAAATTTTCACCACTACAAAAGCGAACTAGTGCTATTTGAATATTTATATATGGATCAAATGTTGATAGTAGCTATGATGACTATGTCAGAATGACAAATAACACCTTTATGGAATGCTTTGACAAGTGTATAAGTCGTGTGATCAAGATCTTTGGGAATATATACTTAAGAAGATCCAACAATGATGACATTGAACACCTACTAAGGATGGGGGATGCACATGGCTTTCTAAACATGTTAGGTAGTATCACTTGCATGTGTTATAAATATAAGAATCGGGGTGAAGCATTGAAAAGACAATTTTGCAATGATGATCATGATATACCCACAATAATGCTTGAAGTGGTGGCTTCTTAAGACTTATAGATTTGACACATATTTTTGGGAATTGTGTGCGTCAATATGTAGATGATTAGTTTTTTTTAGAAGCACACTATTGAAATAAATGATTAAAAGAAATTTGTTTGCCGAGAAATATGAAAATGTTAGGAAGGATATCAAACAAACATTTGGAATTCTTCAAGCTCAATTTTCAATCATACGTTATTGAGGTCGAGCATGACATTACCATCAATTGAATCGTATAATGTATGCATATATAATATTATATAATATGATTGTTGAAGATGAACGAGACATATATGATGCTAATTCTAACTATTCTTATAAGCATATGTGAAATGATACGATAAAAGTATCAAATGATTTTCGTCATGTTATTTAAGAATACTTATGTAATCGATTTCAAGTTTGTGACATGTATGCCCACCATCTTTTCAAGCAAATTTGATTATTTATATTTAGGGGAAATTTTAAATATGAGGTTGACCGACTTAAAAATTGTTTTAATGATATATTGTCATGATTTTTATTTATATATATTTTTCTCTTGTTTATTATTTAAAATTTTAATGTATTTTGAATAATTATTAATAATTTGTGTAATTTCAATAAGGTTACAATTTTTACTTTAATTATATATTTGATATATTTAATGTGAAATACAAAAATAAGATATATTTTCAGGGCTAATTCAAAGATAAATAATAAATTTATACAATTGGATATATTTTGACTTGAATTAACTAAATTGTTAGGAAATATAAACAAATACAAAATAAATAATAAATAATAAATAATAAGACTATAAATTTCGACTTACCCATTATGCTAATAGTGTGTTGAATTAAAAAATAAAGAGTGAATTACACTAACACCCCCTGAGTTTTAGCGAAATTACACACACCATCCCTCACTTTTTTTATACCTACACAAATCCCTTACTTTTTATATTTTCATTACACCGACCACCCCTACACAGGAAATAAGTGTAATCTTTTAAACAAAAATGTAATAAATACAATTAAGTTAACCAAAACATTATATATTGTGGAATCAAATTCAAATAATATATGTGTCAAAACCTTTTTATTATTTTTGGTTCGTTACGATAAAGTATAAGAGTCATTTAAACAATATTTCGTTAGAACTATTGATGCATTTTGTAACAAAAAATAATTAAAATACATTAATTTGTATATATTTGGACTTGTCTCAACACTATATCATATTTTGTTTAACTTAATTGCATTTATCATATTTTTTGTTTAAAAGATTACACATATTTCTCATGCAGGGTTGTCAATATAATAAAAATATAAAAAACTAGGTGGTATATAGGTATAAAAAAGTGATAATTGATTTATATAATTTTATTAAAACTGATAATATCAAAATAATTTACTCGAAAATAAAAGGAAATCTGGCGGTCTTCTAATCGTAGGGTATTACTCATTGAAGCATTGAACCCTACAACAACATCACATACGCGCAGTAGCTGTCGCGTGGTCCCCACCTGAACCATTCAACAATATGAAAATCACAAAATAAATGATATATAGCACAGATCGGGAAAACAATTCAAAATAGTGCCGTTAATAAGATAAATGGACGGATGAGATTAATATAATTTGAATCAACGGTCGATACGGACTCACATTAACCCGGGACTATCGTATTAAAAAAGCAGTGTATATTGAAAGAAAACAACTAAATGTTTTAACTCATTACATTGGTGGCGTCTCTGCTTTTTCTCACACTCCACTAGGGTTTCAGAGTCGCCGCTTAACTCACCGATTCAACCGTGTTAACTCGCTGTGAGTGAACCTCTTTTATTTTATTACTACTAATTCTGAATTTTCTGATCTGGTGTTTGTGTTCTTAGTTTTAGTTCGCTGATTGTTTTTTATTATTTACGATCAAAATCAGTTTGTGTATTTTTGTTTTGGTTATTAAGTTTTGTTTATTGGTGATTTGTTTGAATCGATTTTATTTTAATCGAGTGATTAGAATAGTGATTAGTGATTAGTGAAGTGCTGCTTTTGTTATGGAAGCTTTAACCGTTTCATTTTCGATCTTTTCGGAACTTTTAACAGTGCTTAAGTGTTCTAGAATGTATTTTATGAGCAGTTTGATGTAATCTAATTTGGTTTGTACTTGTAGTGATTGTTATTTGCTTATTTCTTTGTTTCCCTTTGTGTCTTAAAATAGAGGATTGTTAGAGGGTTTGATCAAATTTCGATATCATTGGAACAGTTTAGTGTGCAGTTTTATCTGTTCTTTAGGTCATAGATATATTCAATACACGATACTGTAATCTTCGTTTTCATTTTTGTGGGTCATAGCCATATTCGAAACATAATATTGTCGTATACCATTTACAGATTATGTACCGCTTGTTTCTGACTCATGTCTGTTGTTTGGTGTTTGTTTGTTAATTGTGTACTTTTTACCATTTCTGTTTGTATTTTCCCATTGTATTGCTAAATCTTTATCTTGATTTGTTGTTGAGCTGATGAATTTGGCAGAAATTTCTCTTTTGCTCGTTTCACTTATTTAATTTTGACACGGGTTTAAGCTCTATTTCAGTAATTAAGTAGAAATTTTTATTATGCACATAGTAACTTATCCCTTTTAGTTCTCTTTACTTATGTGGTTTGTCGTGTCTGTTCCAGATTCAGAAGATGGCGATGGAGGTTACCCATATTCTTTTAAATGCACAAGCAGTAGATGGCGCTGTAAGGAAACAAGCCGAAGATAGCTTGAAACAGTTTCAGGACCAGAATCTTCCAGTGTTCTTGTTTTCTCTTGCTGCTGAATTGGCTAGTGATGAAAAACCTGCAGAGAGTCGAAAGCTAGCAGGTTTAATTCTCAAGAATGCTCTGGATGCAAAGGAAGAGCACAGAAAGATAGAATTTGTTCAAAGATGGCTGTCATTGGACCCAACCGTGAGAGCCCAGATTAAAGCATTTTTGTTGAGGACCCTTTCTACTATGTCTCTTGATGCCCGATCAACTGCATCACAAGTTATTGCTAAGGTTGCTGGTATCGAGTTGCCTCACAAGCAGTGGCCTGAATTGATAGGATCCTTGTTATCAAATCTTCCCCAGCTTCCTGCTCATGCAAAGCAGGCAACACTTGAGACCCTTGGGTACATATGTGAAGAAGTCTCACCTGATGTGGTAGATCAGGATCATGTAAATAAGATACTCACTGCGGTTGTCCAGGGGATGAACTCTACAGAAGAAAATGATGTCAGGCTAGCTGCTATACGAGCATTGTACAATGCATTGGGTTTTGCTCAGGCAAATTTTTCAAACGATATGGAGCGAGATTATATCATGAGAATTGTTTGCGAGACTACTCTTTCTCCTGATGTGAAGATTCGACGAGCAGCTTTTGAGTGTTTGGTAGCCATTTCTTCAACATACTATGAAAAGCTGGCTCCTTATATCCAAGATATCTTTAATATCACTGCCAAGGCTGTGAAAGAAGATGAGGAGCCTGTCGCACTTCAGGCTATTGAATTCTGGAGTTCAATATGTGATGAAGAAATTGATATATTAGAAGAATATGGAGGTGATTTTAGTGGGGATTCAGATGTCCCTTGCTTTTACTTTATCAAGCAGGCACTTTCATTCCTTGTTCCCATGCTATTGGAGACTCTGCTAAAGCAAGAAGAGGATCAAGATCAAGATGAAGGGGCTTGGAACATAGCTATGGCTGGAGGTACATGTTTGGGATTGGTTGCACGAACAGTTGGTGATGATATTGTGCCTTTAGTTATGCCATTCATTGAAGAAAATATAACTAAACCAGATTGGAGGCATAGGGAAGCTGCAACTTATGCCTTTGGCTCCATTCTGGAAGGTCCATCCCCTGACAAACTTGTACCACTTGTGAACACGGCTTTAAACTTCATGCTCACTGCACTGGTTAAAGATCCAAATAATCACGTCAAGGACACAACCGCATGGACTCTTGGGCGAATGTTTGAGTTTTTGCATGGGTCAGCGTTGGATGCGTCCATTATCAATCAGACAAACTGCCAACAGATTATTACTGTGCTGCTTCAGAGCATGAAAGATGTTCCCAATGTTGCTGAGAAGGCATGTGGTGCTCTTTATTTTCTAGCTCAAGGTTTTGAGGATGTTGGGTCTGTATCCTCTCCATTGACCCCCTTTTTTCAAGAGATTGTTCAATCTCTTCTCGCTGTAACTCACAGAGAGGATGCTGTAGAATCACGCCTTCGAACAGCTGCCTATGAAGCCTTAAATGAAGTAGTAAGGTGTTCTAATGACGAAACAGCTCCATTGGTTGTACAACTTGCTCCTGTCATCATGATGGAGCTCCACCAGACCCTTGAGGATCAGGGTGCAGCTGATGAGAGACACAATGAGTTACAAGGCCTTCTTTGTGGTTGCTTGCAGGTCATCATACAGAAGATAGGTTCATCTGAACAAACGAAATATCATTTCATGCAGTATGCTGACCAAATTATGAGTTTATTTTTAAGAGTGTTTGCTTCTCGAAGTGCAACAGCTCATGAAGAGGCTATGCTTGCCATTGGAGCTTTGGCCTATGCTACCGGGTCTGATTTTGCCAAATATATGACGGAGTTTTACAAGTTTTTGGAGTCAGGCCTGCAAAACTTTGAGGACTACCAGGTTTGTGCTATCACAGTAGGTGTGGTTGGTGATGTATGCAGAGCCTTGGAGGACAAAATACTGCCTTACTGTGATGGGATAATGACCCAACTTCTTAAGGATTTGTCCAGCAATCAGTTGCATAGGTCCGTGAAGCCCCCTATTTTTTCATGTTTTGGAGACATTGCTTTGGCGATTGGAGAGAACTTTGAAAAGTACTTGTTATATGCTATGCCTATGCTTCAGAGTGCTGCTGAGCTCTCTGCTAATGCAGCTGGGGCTGATGATGATATGTTAGAATACACAAATTCTTTGAGAAATGGAATCCTAGAAGCATACTCGGGGATCTTCCAAGGGTTTAAGGGCTCTCCGAAGACCCAGCTTCTGATGCCTTATGCTCCTCATGTACTTCAATTCTTGGATAGCTTGTATGCGGAGAAGGATATGTAAGTGACACTTCTGTATTTTATGAATTCTGTTTCAATGGTTTTATAGTTTGTTACTTTAGCTTATCGCCGTTTTGTTTATTAGGGATGATTATGTGACTAAGACTGCAATTGGCGTACTTGGAGATTTGGCTGATACTTTGGGTAGCAATGCTGGTCCTTTCATTCAGCAATCTGTTTCCAGCAAAGACTTCCTCAAAGAGTGTTTGTCATCTGATGATCATTTGGTCAAGGAATCTGCTGAATGGGCCAAGTTGGCGATCAGTCGAGCAATTTCATTTTGAGGTCATCATTACTTCATGGGTTCGGTTCTAGTCTTGGGGGGGGTCTCATCTGCATACCATGAGTCAAAGTCGTCAGCATTTTTGGTCACAGGCATTTCCGTCCTTCGGCTGTCTGCAATTGAAGTCACCAACATTGAGTCTGGTTTTTTCATTTTATTATTTACATTTTATTTGTCTGCATTGCTATGGAGGAAGATCTTGGTGGGTGATGATCAATTTTTCTGCTAACTTGGCAGAGAAGATCCTGTTTTTACCGGAGAAAAAAATGTAAATGATGGGGGGAAGAACAAGGAAGGAGATATCCCATGATATCTGCCAATGCCGTTTCTATTTGGGCTTGCATGGGTATTTTTATTGTTTTGGAGTCTGTGGTGGCGGGGATACTTTTATGTCATTTTCTGTCTTTTACTATTTTCTGTAGAGTGAAACAATCATCTTAGTCCATCGATGTGTTTGGAATGGGTAATGCAACATATTAGCCTTTCCTTTATATTACTGAAATCAATTTTTGTGTCTATGGAATCCATTTTTTAAATTATCAAGTCTTTTTTCCCTTTCTAATTCATCATATATGTGCTATGAATGTGAACCTTTTTGTACGCTTTGTTCGTTTAAAATATATACGCTAAGCATAAATCAGAGGGCAGCACATATACTGTCCCATGTGATATCAATTGTGATTAGTTGAAAAAATGTATTTAAATTAGAAGTTTAATTATTATGTATTTTTCTATAGCTAATTATAGCTTAATTTTAGATTATTTTAATCTTGTATTAAAAATAGAATATATAATAAAAAAGCTTTGTTGTTTAATTTCATTCTAAGCGACACAAATTATAAGATAAAAGACTCTTAAGCATGGTGTGAGATTTGATATAGAGACTTATGTTATCTGTCACGTTTTTTGGTTGTATTTTTTACCGGTCCGTTTGTGTTCATTGCATATTCTTAACCAAGCAAATTGTGACATATTACTTATTAGTGTTCACTTAATGATATTTCTTAGCAAAGCACACTATCACGGGTCTATTGAAATGGCATCCGATTCAAGAATTAGTGTTTTTGGTGCCACCAATATTATTTCAGCAGCAAGATAAGCTGACCCAGTTCCATTTCACTAATTAGTATTTTTTGACCAATCATTCGTCTAAATGGAGTGGGGGTGGCTGTACAAATGTTGTCTAAACTCTCTATAGTGTCAAATATTCTTTTGCTAATGGCATAAGAGTGTTATATTTGATCTTTACATATATTTAGTCAATCATCTAAAATTTATTTGTATTTTTTAATAATCAATAATGATTAAATATGAATGATAAATTATATAGTAACATTATATAAAATGTATATAACATCCGTGCATTCCTTTCTTTCTCATTTGTATAATGTCAAAGATTTTTATATTAATATCAATTATTGCTGGAGAAGCTGCTTCTACTTTTACAAATGTAAATATATTTTTTGGTAATTGTATAATGTCAAATATTATTATATTAATATCAATTATTGTTGGAGAAATTTTCTATTTGCATCCTCGATTTTTATCCTCTAAAAATTAAATAGGGGTGTCATATTTTGTTTCAATTGCTTTCATTGAATTAAGTATTAAATAAAATAGAATAAAGAAGCAGGCATATCAACTATCAAACAATATTTTTATTAATTACACTTTGTTTTGAAGTACTATTTTTCTTCCCAGGTAGACGTTGCTGTATGCATCACATTACATTGCAATTGTTCAAAACCTTTAAAATTCGTGATTGAAAAGAATGAACACTTTATGAATGACATAACAATGATATTAGTGACAGATCTAGGATCCATAGCTCGAGTGTTTTTTTGTACATCGGAAGAGAAAAAGAACAAAGAAACTAAGCATATAGATCCAAAACTAAGAAATCGGATGCACCAGCAGGAGCAGACACCCAAATCTTGAGTCCCAAGCCTGAAAGAGTGCCAGCCTTCGCCATGACGTATGGCAAGGAGTTAGTCTCTTTATGGATAATGTTAATCTGAACAACCCAGCAATGAGCAAACAACTTATGGATTCGACTCACCACTTCGGAAATCCTCTAGTGTCTAACCACAAGATATCAATGATTTGCACGGCCTCCAAACAATTATATTCGAGTACAATAGAATGAAAGCCCTCATCCCAGGCTAAAAATAACATTTGTTCCATCGCAAAGAACTCAGCTTCAACAATAGAACCAACTCCAAATCTAAAAGAGAAACCAAGAAGCCATCTTCCTTCTTGACTATGGATAGCTCCACCGCCACCCATAATATTGGATGACGTAGAACAACTGCCATCAACATTAAGCTTCACTAGTCAGTAAGAGACCACTGAATCAGAGAGATAGAATCATCCACACTACCCGAGTCAGAGACCGAAAGAGCCTAGTCTCTAAAATCCTGATGAACACGAGAAGCTACATAGGTTATATCCCATGCCTGATAACTAGAATAGTCTTATTACTCATTCTCCAAGCCCCACTAGATATCCGTTAAGAATAATCTACAATTTGGGGGTTTAGAATTTTCCCTCATCCAATTGTGAAGGGTCTGATTACACTAGAAGTTAGGATGGACAAATCCAAGACAATGCTAAACAAGAACTGAGTTAGTGCAATCTCTAAAAATATGAAAAAGGTCCTCCACAAACCCATTACACCGAGAGTAGACCGAAGTCAAAGTTAAATTTCGCTTGAAATGAAACTTATTAGTGGGGAGTGAGTCATAGACCGTAAGCCAACACATAAATCTCACTTTTCTGGGCCCACTAACCTCCACACCCATCTTCATTCCAAGCTATGGAAGTCATCACTAATAGTGAATTTGAGCCAAATGTAGCTAGAATTAGCCGCGAAGCTACTAGAAGCATGGTGTTGCCAAACCCAACAACCTCAAATGTAGATAACCTAGGAACAACCCAGTTTATTTTCAGTAAACGAATCTCTAGGGGAAGAAGAGTCGACAACCTATCAAAAACCCATGAATCATCTCTAAACACATCACCAACACAAAGAAGAGTATCATAAATATGAACACAATCCACCATGTTATAGATTCTATCAAACCCATACCAATTATCATACCAAAAATACTGAGCACCACTATTGACATGGAAAGTAAATCCTTATCTGAGTACTGTTGAAAGAGTTCTTCTTGCTGGTTATAGAGGCAAGTTTCTGATTGATTTATTTAATGACAAGTCGATTCTTTGCTCGTTATCTCGGGTTTGTTGGAATAAATTCCAATACCGGTATAAAGGTTTCAAGAATGTTCCTTTAATAAAAAACTTAGCTTTATTGAATTATTAACAATTTTATACCATCTCGGCTTTGTTGGATTAATTCCAACGCCAATATAATGGTATGAATTTATCAAATTAACACAAGTGATAATGAGTGATATTTATTTTTATTTTCCTTTATTAACTGAACTACTTCCTTATAGAAGATTGGTAAAGAATAAATAAATAAAACAATAAATAAATGTTAGTTGTAGAATTTAAATGATAGAAAATAAATGACAGAAATTAAAAGTTAGTAGTTAGATCACTCATTATGACTGTGTATTTTTCATTTTCACAAAGATACAATTATGAATTAAATTGCACTTTGATTCAATGTTTATTTCTTTGTCAACAAATAAAATTTATAAGTTAACATTTTACTATTTTACATTTGCATCTCTTTCAAAATTCAATTGTAGTATAGTATAAGATTATGTCGAACCACAAAGAATTGTCTAATAGAACATTATTATAAACATGTTATATCACTAATAAAGTTTGAACATATTTTTGGTTTGATTTTGTTTATGAAATTTTAACAAGTAAACAAAGAAACATAAACAACTAATATGCAAAAATTATGGAGGAGAGAATTGGTTTGAAATATGAAGTTATTTCTAGACTCAATTGATTTTGAAAACATTACAAATTATGTGTTATACTTTTGGTTGATTCAGACATCATTTCTAAATCCTTCATCTAGTATCCTAGAATGATAAGATGATTTTTAAACTTTATGTAATACACTAAATAATAGTTAAGTTCCACTCGTCGGAGTAGGTTGTCACACCCTAGTTCATGCTCCATTAACATCATTTATCCTTGAACATAAGTTGCTTAAAATAGACGTTTGACGTGGCAAGTGAACTAAGGTGTAGGTTATACTTGTTAGTTTACTTGTCAACACTTTAAGAAGAAGCATTTTTGGATCTTTAAATCAAGTTTTAGATGATCAAGCTAAAACCGCATTAAGAACTTCATAAAGAATCAAAGTTTAACCAAAAGTAATAACTTGGATGTAATAAATTGAAAATATGATACAAAAGAAGAGAAGAAATAACATTACACCATAATTCAAATCAATATGTAAGAGCATGAGTCATCTATCCAAGGATGAGATGCTTTGGACCCAAATGAGATTACGAAATTATGTTTTTGTATCACATTTTCCATCTCCTTTCTCCTCTTGAATTAAAGAGAAACTTCAAAATAAACATACTTAAACTACTTTGGAGTAGAAATTCTCCAAGAAATTACAAAGAAGAAAGTGTATAAGAAGAGAGGATTTCAGATTTGAGAGAGTATGTGTGAAGAGGAATGTGTATGAATGTATTCATCAAGCTTTGAAGTGGCTCCTATTTATAGGATTTTTCTACCACTGCCAAGCTCCTCTCTTCCACCGCCAAGCTGCTAACCAAACCCTTTGATGAACAATATATTACACACTATTCATAATCTTAATTTAGCATGATCGATGATTCTTGGTGCCTAATTGATTTTGTTTCACATGGTTTAGTGTTTTAGACTTTATTGGACTAATATTCCTAAAATGAGTTAATTTCGGATTATTTGGCCTCATTAAATCTATTATCATTTTCAAATCATATTTGGCACCAATGACATTTTGGGCATTATGGAAGTGGAGGATATATGTTGAAGTGAAGATTGTATTTTTATTTTAGGAGTTTTTTATTGTAATTTAGCTTTGGACCCATTGTTTAGGCCCAATTCGGTTTTATGTGTATTGGAGGGGTTAAATTCAAATTCCCCACTCCAAACACACACTTCATTTTTCTCTGATTTTGAAACACACACATTTCCATTTCCCCCTCTTTTTGCTCTGCTAGGGTTTCACTCCTTCATTTTTTATTTTTGGTTTGTTTTTCCATTGCAATGAAAGGATAAATTTCTAGACTAAGTTAATGGTTGGAATCTGAAAATAATCTTTTGAAACCGAGGATTGAGTTGTGAACAAAAGAACCAAAGGGATTTAGCCATTTTATTATATTGTTATTTACGGTTTCTGAATTTGCTTATTGTTCATACTAATCCAAAAACAAAACCCCCCTTTGTGTGTGTGAGTATAAGGTGTTTGAATATTTGCTTGAAAGATAATCCTTGGGAAACGACCTAAGAGTCACTTCCTAGTACTACAGTTTTTAATTGTTATATTATTTGTATCGGGTATGGCCTCGATCAAATTTGGCGCCGCTGCCGAGGATTATCACTTCTTGTCAAAGGTTCTTAGTATAGTTTACTGTGTGTCTTAGAATAACCATTTTGTTTGGGTTTCAAAATCTGCCTGTAACATTCACTGTTTGCTGTCTTGTTTAGACATTTGTCTATTGGTTGATTTGGGTGTATGTTGGTTAATATAGTTGTGGTTGAAAGTTTTACATGAAGCTTTGTTTCCACACGCCTTTCATTACATATTGAATGTTGGATGCACCATAGTCAGCCATCTTGCTGCTGGTTGTGAGATATAAGCAAGTAGTGACTACTTTTACTGTTGATTTTCTATTTTGGGCATAACTTTGGAACTGTTAATCAGAATTGGACATATTATATATGCATTTGGGATAGAAAAATCCGAAGATTATTTCTCTACACACTACATCTATAGAACCCACCTGAAAATTCAAAAAGAGTCTGTTTACTATTTCCTTTTTATTTACAAGTTTATTTTTCCAATTGTTTTGATTTTGTTGCATTTAATTAAATTAGTTAGGCTTTGATTTTTGTCATGAAACTTTTTGTGGATGTTTCCTATGGTATTATAATTTTATTGATGCAAAGTTTTGGTTGATCACTAAAATTTAACATGTATTTCACTTACTGCCCTACATGGTTTTTGTTGTTGCATTTAGTGCATGGCTAGGGGAAATCCTAACTTTTTGCATCCAATAAATCCGGAAATTGATAGAACATTTATAGTTTGGTTAGACAAGTTAGGAATTTATATTTAGATAGTGAGTCTTTTCATCTTAGTGTTAATCTACATGATAATGATACTGATTCTGCTGTTTCTATGCATTATGTTGCATACTATGAAAATATGGCTGAACCACCTCCAATCCCACGTGAGAGGACATTAAGGGAGCTGGCTGCACCTGATTTCGCATACGAAAGCTTGTGTATCCAGATCCCAATGAGGATGTGTCATATGTGCTCAAAACTAGACTAATCCATTTGTTGCCTAAGTTTCATGGACTTGCAGGTGGATGTCCTTATAAGCATCTTAAGAACTTCCACATTGTATGTTCCACCATAAATCCTCGTGATGTCCAAGAAGATCACATAAGTTTGAATGCATTCGCACATTCACTTGAGGGCGCTTTAAAAGATTGGCTGCATTACTTGGCCCCTAGTTCTATTACTAGTTGGGATGACCTAAAGAGAATCTTCCTTGAAAAATTATTTCCTGCCTCCAGGACCATTGCAATCAAAAAAGATATTTCTGGAATCAGACAACTACATGTAGAAGGTTTATATGTATATTGGGAGAGATTCAAGAGAATATGTGCAATTTGCCCCCATCATCAGATCTCTGAACAACTCCTCCTGCAATATTTCTATGAGGGTCTGAACAACATGGAGAGGAATATCAGTGATGCTGCTAATGGTGGTGCACTTGGAGATATGACCTCTTTTGAGGATAAAGATTTGATTGAGAAGATGTCTTCCAACTCTAATATTTTAGTGCAAGAAGTAGTGATGCTATAGTGGTTAGAGGTGTCCATGATGTTGGGACAGATTCGATGAGGAAAGATAAACTTGAGAAACAAATTAACTCCCTTGCTACCTTGGTCACTCAACTTGCCATGAATCAGCAGAAACCTCCACATGCAGCACGTGTTTGTGGTATTTGCATCGTAACTGACCATTATGCTGATGTTTGTCCTTCTCTCTTGGAGCCCAAAACCGGTGACCATCCTGAGGCCTATGCTGCAAATATTTACAACAAGAGACCTCAACAACAGCAACAAAATTATGATCCTTCACCAAGCAGATACAACCCTAGTTGGAGGAATCATCCGAATCTTAGATGGTCTGATCCTTCATAGCCTCATCCAGAGCCACCATTTCAGAATAATAATGCTGCACAAAATAGACCATATGTGCCTCCCCCAATCCAACAGTAGAGGCAACAAGTAAATAGTAATCATACTCCTACATCTAGTGAACCTTCATTAGAAGAATTACTGAGGAAGATGACATTGCAGAATATGCAATTCCAGCAAGAGACCAGAGCTTCCATTCAGAGACAAGAGTCCTCCATTCAGAATTTGCTACTTCATTAAACACATTGCACTCTCAGAATTCTGATAAGTTGCCTTCCCAGACTGTGGTCAACCCGAAGAATGTGAGTGCCATCACTCTAAGGTCAGGAAAACAGATTGAAGTTGATCTAGCTACATCAAAAATGAAGCAACCAATTTTACAAGAGACTAAGAACACTAGTGAACAAATTCTTGCTAGTGAACCTTCCACAAGTGCTGCACACCCATCTTCAATTCCTCTTCCATTTCCTGCAAGAGCCATTCAAAGTAAGAAGATGGAAGAGGTAGACAAGGAGATCTTGGACACATTTTGAAAGATAGAGGTGAACATACGTTCACTTGATGCAATCAAACAAATTCCAAGATATGCAAAATTTCTAAAGGAGTTGTGCACTCACAAGAGGAGGCTCAAAGGCAATAAGAGGATCAACTTGGGCAGAAATGTTTCCGCACTAATAGGTAAACTTGTTCCTCAAATTCCTGAAAAATGTAAGGACCCGGGTACATTTGTTGTACCTTGCATTATAGGTAATAGCAAATTTGAGAATACCATGCTAGACCTAGGTGCTTCGATTAATGTTATACCTATGTCTGTTTTCATGTCTCTTTCACTTGGACCTATGCAACCCACTGGGGTAGTGATTCAATTAGCAAACACGAGTACTGCCTATCCTACTGGTTTGATAGAGGGTGTCTTGGTTTGGGTTGGTGAGCTTATTTTTCCGACTGATTTTTATATTCTCGATATGGAAGAGAGGTTCTCCCGTAACACAGTTCATATCATTTTGGGGAGGCCATTTTTTAGAACAGCCCGAACCAAAATAGATGTCCATGCTGGAACATTATCTATGCAGTTTGGTGATATTATTGTTCGGTTTAATACTTTTGATGCTATGAAACATCCATCTGAGATCCATTTGAGGACCATTTTGTGTTTCATATTGATTTACTTGATGAGTTAACTAATGAGCATATCTGTGATTTTCTTAATGATTTTGATTCTATGTCATTGATAGACTCATACGTGCACTGATTCTGAAATGTGTAATTCTTGTATTGATGAGTTTCTGCATATTTCTGTTGATCCAAATGTTGTAGAATCAGATTGCACTAACCCAATTGCTGCAGACATCATACATCAATCTTATTTCCTTGTCCAGGTGCAAGCTGCAGAATCTATGTCTACTACTTTGGTTCCATCTGTTTTGCAGGCACCTGTATCGGAGCTAAAACCTTTGCCAGAAAACCTTAAGTATGCTTACTTAGAGGATGATGAGAAGCTTCATGTTATTGTTTCAACCTCCCTTGATGCTGATCAAGAGGAGAAGTTGTTGCAAGTGCTGAAGAAGCATAAGAAGGAAATTGGTTGGAGCTTAGCTGATATTCTTGGTATTAGCGCATCTATATGCATACATAGGATACTCTTGAAAGATGGAGCTAAACCAGTGAGACAACCACAAAGGAGACTCAATCCAGTCATCCTTGAGGTTGTGAAGAAAGAGGTCACAAAGCTTTTACAAGCTGAGATTACATATCCCATTTCTAATAGTCATTGGGTGAGCCCAATTCAGGTGGTTCCAAAGAAGAAAGGAGTTATGGTGGTGAGAAATGAGAGAGATAATTTGATTCATACTAGAGTGCAGAATAGTTGAAGAGTCTGCATTGATTATAGGAGGCTCAACCAAGCAACAAGAAAGGATCACTTTCCTTTGCCATTTATTGATCAGATGCTTGAGCTCTTAGCAGGTAAATCTCATTATTGTTTTCTTGATGGTTTTTATGGATACTTCCAGATCCATATTGCTCATGAGGATCAGGAGAATACCACATTCACCTGCCCATTTGGCACTTTTGCCTATAGGAGGATGCCTTTTGGCCTATGCAATGCCCCTAGTACATTCCAACGGTGTATGGTGAGCATTTTCAGTGACTTTTTAGAGAATTGTATAGAGGTGTTTATGGATGATTTCACAGTTTATGGATCTTCATTTGATGCATGTTTGGATAGTCTGGATAGAGTTCTTCATAAATACATCGAAACTAACCTTGTTCTGAATTACAGAAAATGTCATTTCATGGTAGAGTAAGGCATAATTTTGGGGCATGTGATCTCAAATAGGGGAATCGGAATAGACCCTACCAAGATAGATGTTATTTCACAATTGCCTTACCCATCTTGCGTACGAGATGTTCATTTTTTTCTTGGTCATGCATGTTTCTATCGCAGGGTCATTAAAGATTTTAGCAAGAAGGTTCTTCCACTATCCAACCTGTTATAAAAGGAGGTGGTCTTTGATTTTTATGAGAGATGTATGGAGGCATTTGAATGCCTCAAGACAGCCTTGACCACCACTACTATTATCCAGGCACCTGATTGGACAGTCCCTTTTAAGCTGATGTGTGATGCTTCTAATTAT
>NC_032025.1:19814299-19831565 GCF_001865875.1 Lupinus angustifolius
TTTCCTGATGAACAACTTTTGAATATTTCTGTTTCTTTCCCCACCCGTTGGTTTGCCAATATTGTAAATTATTTGGTAGCATATGTTTTTCCTTCACTTGCATATAGAGCTCAAAATGATAAACCTAAGAGTGATGCTAAATATTATGTTTGGGATGATCCCTATTTGTGGAGATTGTGTACTGACCAGGTTACTAGAAGATGCATTCCAGATCATGAGATTGAGTTAGTCCTTCAGTTTTGTCGTTCTTCTACAGTGGGTGGCCATCTTAGTACCCAAAGGACAGCACGAAAGATGCTTGACTCTGGATTTTATTGCCCCACCATCATCAAATATGCATGGAGTATTTGTAGCACTTGTGAGCAGTGTCAGAGAGCAGGTGGTACCCTTTCTTGGAGACAAGAGATGCCTCAACAACCTATGTTGTTTTGCGAGGTGTTTAATGTCTGAGGTATTGATTTCATGGGTCAATTTCATGTTTCGTTTGGATTTTACTATATTATTCTTTCTATTGATTATGTTTCTAAATGGGGCCACCAGGACTAATGATGCTCGGGTTATTATGGATATTTTAGGTCTAATATTTTTTGCAGGTTTGACATACCTAGAGCCATTGTTAGTGACTAAGGCATCCACTTTTGCAATAGATCCATGCAAGCTATGCTCAAGAAATATGGGGTTGTTCATAGAGTTTCCACACCTTATCACCCCCAATGTAATGGGCAAGTTGAGATTTCAAACAGAGAGATAAAGAGGATTTTGGAGAAGATGGTGCAACCTAATAGAAAGGATTGGAATTGGAGCAACAGACTTGATGATGCTCTTTGGGCACATAGGACTGCTTACAAGGCACCCACAGGGATGCCCCCTTATAGGGTTGTCTATGGTAAAGCATGTCATCTTCTTGTAGAGATAGAGCATCGTGCATATTGGGCTGTGAAAACTTGTAACTTGGCTCCTAATCAAGCTGGAGAAGAAAGAAAGCTCCAATTGAATGAACTTGATGACACCACTCTTACAAGCCTATGATAACTCTAAGTTCTACAAAGAGAAGACCAAAAGATTCCATGATAACTTGATTTCTAGAAAGTTATTTTTGGTTGGTCAAAAAGTGTTGTTGTACAACTCTAGGCTTGGACTCATGAGTGGTAAGCTTCGTTCTAGGTGGATTGGTCCTTTTGTTGTTACTAATGTGTTTTCTTATGGTGCTGTAGAAATCAAAAGTGAATCCACAGATAAGAGCTTCAAGGTTAATGGGCATCGCCTCAAGCCTTTCCTCACAAATCCTTCCTTAGTGGATGAACTTGTGGAGGAGGACTCATTGGTTGAACCCACTTTCCTCCCTCCATGAATCAGGGAGTTTTTCTTTCTCTTCTCTATTTTTTATTGCACTTGTCCAATTCCATTGATTGATATGTATGTCTGGATTTTCTGATTGTGCTACATTGGGACAATGTGTAGTTTAAGTGTGGGGGGGAGACTATTGTAGGTTGTAGGTTTTATTGATGCATGTTTTTCTTTGACTTTTAGGTTTTGCTTAGGTTTAGGCATTTTCTCTCATACTTTCATTCACTTAAGTCTTGATATCTTGTGGTTTGAATCCATGCATTTCTGTATGTCAAGTTGTTTTTGAGAATTAAGAGGTTGAAACAAATGTGATAGACTTGTCCCTTATGAGAATTTGAGCCTTAATTGTGGATGAATTGCTGTATGCCATCTAATATTCTTTCATATGTGATTTCACTCTCGATTACTTGCATTCTAGAACTTGACTTGTTTCTTGTTGATACTTGATATTCACATGCACATATTGAAGTGATCTAGGCATTTCTTTTGAATAAGCCACTTAGCCATATAAGTCTACCTTGAACGAATTTATCCTTTGATATCCCCTTTGAGACTTTTACCTCTTTCATTATTATTTAGCTCATTACAAGCTTATAAGTAAAAAACCATGATTGTTCTAACCGTAGGGAATTTTGGAGATTTGGAATTGTTTTGGAAATGAGTATTAAGTAAGAAAGGGTACATTGTTCTTCAAATCTTGTGGATTCTTGGTTATATCTTAATGATGGGTATTCTTTCACATTGTTCTTGAATTTTCCTGAAATCAGTTTAAAATCTTGAATTAAACAAGAGTACCTTGTGACCTTCATAGAAATATTTTCTTCGAATTTTGGAGTCATGGTACTTTTTAGCCTTTTCTTTATACAATCTTGAAGATTCATAAGCTTGGAACCTCATTTTCTCTAATTGGTGTAATTGATTCTTTCGTTTTGTTCCTGAATCATTCGAGTCAAAATTTTAAAACTTAAGTGCCCAATAGGCTTTATGCTCCTATTCAACTAGTAAATGACAAGTTTTGTCGTAAACTAGTTGGTATGGAGTTTGACCTATTGGTAATTTAAATGCAGTTTTATATGCCCATAAAGTATCATCCAACTTTTGTGACCAAACTTTCCTTGAGAAAAAGACTGTTTTTTCTAAAATTCTTTTTAATTCTCTGTTGGATACTTCTGCATGCCCATTGGTTTGGGGTGATAAGGTTATGCTACCTTATATTTAACATTATAAAATTCCAAAACCTTTTGTAATTGGGATTTTATAAAAGGAGATCCCCCATCACTTATGAGTACTCTTGGTGTTTCAAAGCGGGTAAAAATATTCTTTTTCAGAAATTTGATAACTGCTTTTTCCATCCGCTTTTGGTGTTGCTAATGCTTCTACCCATCTAGAAACATAGTCAATAGCCACCAAGATATATTCATTCGAAAACGATGATGGGAAAGGACCCATGACATCAATGCCCCAACAATAAAATTTTCTATTCTCAAAATATTTTGCGATGGCATTTCATTTATTTTTCCAATTCCACTAGATCTTTGGCATGCATCACATTTTTGAACAAATTTTTTTGGCATCTTTAAAAATAGAGGGCCATAAAAAAACAGACTGGAGGACTTTTACAGCAGTTATTTCTCCATTGTAGTGTCCTCCATAAGCAGAATTATGGCAGTGCCATAAAATTTTATGAGTCTCCTTTGAATCAACACACCTTCAAATTATGTTGTCAGTTCCTTCTTTGAATAAGTATGGCTCGTCCCAGATGTAATGGTTGACCTCTTTGAGAAATTTCATTTTTGCTGATAGTTGAAATGATCAAGATAAATTCCTAAGGCTTTGTAGTTGGCTATATCGGCAAATCATAGTCGTTCTTGAAGGAGTAATAGATTTTCATCTGGAAATGCTTCAACTATTTCTCTATCTCCTTTCATAACTTCTTCTTTGATTAACCGTGACAAATGATCAACCACAAGGTTATCTTTCCCACTTTTGTCACGAATTTCCAAGTTAAATTCCTACAAAAGTAGCACCCATCGTATTAACCGTAGCTTTGAATCAAGTTTCTTTAGGAGGTATGTGATTGCGGCATGATCAGTAAAAACAATAATTTTGGCCCCAATCAAATAATTTCTAAATTTTTCCAATGCAGATACAATAGCTAGCAATTCTTTTTTCGTTGTGGCGTAGTTAACTTGTGCCTCATTTAAAACTTTGCTAGCATAATGTACTGCATAGAATACCTTTTCCCCCCTCTGTCCTAAAACTGCACCAACTGCGTAATCACTAGCATCACACATTAGTTCAAAAGGTAGATCTCAGTTTGGTGGAATTATGACAAGGGGCGGTTACCAAGCAGTTTTTCAAAGTTTTGAATGCTTCTAAACATGATTCATCAAAATTAAAAGCAAAATGTTTAAGGAGAAGATTGCAAATGGAACAATATATTACACACTATTCATAACCTTAATTTAGCATGATTGATGATTCTTGGTGCCTAATTGACTTTGTTTCACATTGTTTAGCGTTTTAGACTTTATTGAACTAATATTCCTAAAATGAGTTAATTTGGGATTATTTGGCCTGATTAAATCTATTATCATTTTCAGATCATATTTGACACTAAAGACATTTTCGACATTACATAAGTGGAGCATATGTGTTGAAGTGAAGATTGTATTTTAATTTTAGGAGTTTTCTATTGTAATTTAGCTTTGGACCCATTGTTTAAGCCCAATTTGGTTTTATGTGTGTTGGAAGGGTTAAATTCAGATTCCCCACTCCAAACACACACTTCATTTTTGCCTCATTTTGAAACATTTGAGAATTTCGTTTTTCCTCTTTGGCTCTGCTAGGGTTTCGTTTTGTGCCTCCATTTCAGTTTTCATTCATCTTCTTCTTCATTTTTGGTTTGTTTCTTCCACTCAATTGAAGGCTAAACTTGTAGACTAAATTCCTTTGGTTTTGTTATTAATGTATTTTCAGTTTCTTTAATGTTGATTTCTTCTATGTTAGTATTATGGTACTTCATTTGTTGATTTTTCTTTGTTTCTTCCTTGTAATATTATGTTACTTCATTTGCCATGAGTTGTGAGTGGTTAGCAAAATGCTTAATGATTAAACTTTTTAATTAAATATTTTTTCTACAAATCACAATTAATGGTACATGGAGTGACACATAATGTGAGACAAAGACTGTTCTCCTTAATTTTACACTGTACGATTTTTTAAAAGTAAATATTTTTATTACTAGTGCATGTATTACGTGAGAATAAATATTTTCCAAAATGATTTTACACAGACATAATGAACGTATTGAATCTATATCAATATACAGTTAAATAATTTTCTAAGTTCTTCAAATTTATTAGTTATTAAATAGATATTTATGTTTAAATTTATTGAAAATTTTATGCTTTTGAAAATTTCAAAGGAATACAATCTGCATATTCAGAAATTTGGCGTTAGGTGGCTGAAAACTAGTTTTATTACTTTGAAAGAGATAAACATTAAGTTATATAAAAATCAAGAAGAAAATCATTAATTATTTAAAAAATTATTTGTCCCCTTTGGTTACGCCCCTGCCAACCACTTTATTATATGGCTATAGAAATTTAAAATTCAGAAAAAATATTTTTATATATTATTATCATATTATCCATTATTTATATTTAATCATTAGTGACTTATTAAAAAATATAATAAAAATGAATGTTAGATAATGCACTAACTATATATAAATCTTTATACTAACAACATAAATATTACATTCTTTAAAATATTATAAAAGGTAATGACTAATATTAACTTTATTAAAAGTCTAACGGTGTCTAAGTACGTAATATAATGGGTAAGAGTTAATCGCTAATTTGGGGCATAAATAAAAAATGAATTTAATATTTATGTATTATCTTTGTAAGGTATTTTATATTCAAAACACATCATCTATCATTTGTTTGATTATTTTTGTTTAATAATCAATAATAAAATATATAAATGATAAATAATGTATTGACGACAAATGACAATAGAATTACATTATTAGTATATAAATTTCAAATCAATAAAAAATACATGATAGGATTAGTTCTTATATTTTCTTACATACAACCCTCACTTTGGCAAGTTTCCAGGATATAACAGAGGTCTCTTCTCATACTATTCTATTTTGTAGTGTATATTTATCCAGGGTATAGTAGAGGTCTCTTCTCATACTATTCTATTTTATAATGTTTATTTAATGTATTTTTTATCTCACTGGACAAAAAATTGAGTGATAAATGAGCCCTGATGTGATAGTACAACTTTCCCTTTCATACATTTACAATTGAACAGCACCACCCACATGTACCATATTTATTATCTCACTTTTTATACTATTTTATGTATATTATTTTTAATTGGTTAAAAATAATTATTTAAATTAAAAGTATAATTATTAAATATTTTTTTAATTAATTATATCTTCTGACACATGAAATGACATATAAAACTGTTGCAGCATACGTTAACCCCTCACCCTACTACTTAATATAGTTATAACAATGTCGATGCTTATATCTACTTTAATCATTGTTTAGTTATCACTTGTACGTATATAACAATGTCGATGCTTATATCTACTTTAATCATTGTTTAGTTATCACTTGTACGTATATAACAATGTCGATGCTTATATCTACTTTAATCATTGTTTAGTTATCACTTGTGTGTAGCTATTTCAAGGGTTTAAAGTAAAAATTAATTGAAGATATTTATATACAATAAACGTTTTATTTTTTCTAATATTTTTTTATTGTAAACAACATATTCTATAACATGTCGGTCATTAATATCTCAAATTCATCAATCAAATACTTAAATATCATCTATGATGAGGTAATTATCAATAACTTTTAAATTAACAATTTATTTTTTTATTCTTTATATATATTTTTACAAAGTAGATTTTTGCTCATGCAAATGCACAAATCTCCTATTAATCACAAATCTCCTATTAATTATACCTACATCAATGTCATAGTTAATATTCTTGGGTGGACAAAAGCCCAGTATATAGTAATTTGTTCATTTTATTTGTAGAAATAAACTTCCAAGGAATACTTCTTTGATTTCTCTTCTTTTATTTAATTTCATTTTAATCTCTTTTTATATCATTAAACCAAGCATAACTTAAAATAAGGTCAAATTAGTCTTTTTTAACATGTTTTACCAATAAGATGAAATGATAAATATTGTAGTAGTAAAACAGAAACACATATTATTACCTCTCAAACAATGTGATATCCTTGTAACAAACTAACAAACAAACTTAGAAACCCTTAAGCTCATACACATTTGTTTAGTTAAAGTAATATCTTTTTTTGAAGTATGTTTAGGCTAATATTATAAACAAAATATATCATTTCTCTTACCAACCCAATTTTTTTTTTGAGGGATTCATGTATTCGAAGAATAAGTTCTTTATTATAATTATTAATTTTAGAAAAATCCAATAATTTGAATTAGTGAGTAAATTTAAACCATCAGATATCTATAGAATTAATGGCTAATGTTTAAGTGAATCCCCACTCATTTATTTTTTATTATTTACTTTTTATTTAGAACCAAGGAGTCAATAGCTTAAACTAACCATATGAAAATCTTTCCTCCTTTCAATTCAAATCTCTCCTCTCCCCTCTTTTGTTTAGCACCTCAATGGAAAAATAACTACTTTTGTCAAAATTATAAAAAATGGATAGATAGTAAGAGGGAACTTTCTCTTTTCTAAGAACAAAAAAGCTTTCAATATAATCTGTTTTCCATATCCCATGCTCCTGTTTAGTGCTGCATATGCAATAATAGTATGCATTCATCACTGTTCTCACTCCATAACTAACGTTTCACTCTCCCTCTCTTCCTTTTCACAAATCCAAACCCTAATTCCATAACTTCCATCCAATCAACGGTGAGGATGGCATCTCAATCAACGGTGATGATGACATCTCAATCAACCACAACCTTCTCCCCTTCCTTCATCTCAACTCGCACCAACACCACCGATTCAACTCACTTCACTCGCTTCCCCTTCCGAACCAGACCCCAAACTCGTTCCTCAACTCACCGACTCGTTCTCTCGTCTCGCCTCAACTCATCGAAATCTTCTGATGCCGGTGGCTCCGTCAACAACGGCGATTTCGCCTACGAGCTCCACCACGATTTCTACCGTCACAGGAAGAAAGGATCGCCGGTTTTCGTCACGCTCCCAGTGAATTCGGTCGGTTTGGAGGGCCGAGTTTCCAGGCCGAAGGCGATGATGTTGTCGCTTAGGGCGCTTGCCGCTGCGGGGGTCGAGGGCGTGGTTGTTGAGATTTGGTGGGGGTTGGTTGAGAGAAATGAGCCTAGGGTTTATGATTGGCGAGGCTATCGCGAACTCATCGCGATGGCTTCAATGTGTGGCCTTAAGGTTCGAGCTGTTCTTGCTTTTCATCAGTATGGAACAGTAACTGATGATCCTAATCGGTATGTGGTAATTGAATTGAATCTATTAAATAAGTTGTGCTGCTAAATTGAGGTTTTCTATTGTTTCCTGTATTTTCTATTTTGTTGTAATTGAAATAGGTCAATGAGATATTTAATAATTTATTTACAATATGCATCATACTTTAGTGAATGGCATATAAGTGAAGTTTCTGTTCTGTTGCACCTGAAATTGAGGTCAACGAGATTATTTTATTTGGAATTTGCATTATACTTTTGTTTATGACATAGTACAGTGGCGTCATTTGATATAGGTAGCTAACTTTACCTTGGTAGGAAAATGCTTGTGTTGTGGCTGCTGTTTGTTATGATTTTCTTTACTAGAATTCACCTATTGTGCTGCCCAGTGTTTTAAATTGCGGTAGCGATTGCGATGATGGTTGCGGTTACTACGATTGCTGCCATTGTGACTGTTGCAGTATAATTATTTTGTGATTAAAAAATTATTTTGCAATCTGATGCGGCCTGATGCAATCCAAATGTGGTTGTTTTGCGGCTCGATGCGGCCGCATCATTGTGATTCAGAGTCACACTGCAATTGCGGTGTGATGTGGTTGCGGCGGTCACCACAACTACAATATTGTAGCCGCATCAGGTGATGCAGTCCTCAATTTAAATCACTGTTGCTGCCAGAAAAGATGGTTGGTTTAATAGCTAAGTTTGTGAATTAATCTCTTTATGCTATATTACTTGTTTTGGTTGGTTAAAAAAATAGTTAGATGGCATCTAAGGTTAATATAGGTATATTAGGCAGTTGAAAACAAACGTGAAGTCCCTAGTTACATAATTATCTCATTTACCTACGTACCACATACTAAATTCACCATACCACGTACCGGTTTCATAAAAAATAAGGTCTCATAAAATCAATGTAAAAAGTAAGAACCACACACCTAAGTGAACCACTAACCGTACCGCATACTAGGTAACTATGTTAAAATATTTTCATATCCTTTAGAGCTTGATGACATAGCTTGATACTTACATTGAGGGGACAGCTAGCCGATAAATGCTCTCCCTTTTAATAGCCTTTTAGCTCTTTAAGGGATTCTTAGAATTATGAGTCGAAATGATATCATACTTGCATTCCAGTTAAGGACCAGCTGGCAGCTGGTCATGACTTTTTGGTTAAAATTTCATAGGCTGACTACACTTTTCAAGCCGTTGACATAGTTTTTCTAGCTCTGAATATCAGCTCCTCAAGAGCTGATACTGGTTTACTGCCCCTTCAAGATTGTCTCAAGTCCCACCACTGGATAACATGTAATTGATCCTGCGTGTTGGAGTAAGGCTTGATTGTTGATTTTACAACTGAAATTTTGATATTTGGTGGTTTTTATCTTTCACATAGGCAGAGTCTCTTGAAATTTGTAGATTCTATTAAGTACTATATTTTAATACTGAATCGGAAATTAATAATTCCAGCAATCCAATTTTTCTCTCCATATGTTGTTAATCTTGATCTAAATAGAGTTGATTTGGTTTATCTTGAATTACGACTATTTTCGTAGGTAGCTATTATTTCCTAGTCAAAAACCTCATACTTTGGACATTTGTCCCCCTTGGGTAGGATACCACTTCCTCTATGGGTGCTTGATGAGATACAAAAAGATCCAGAGTTAGCATATTCTGACAGGTTCGGAAGAAGAAATATTGAATACATTTCCCTTGGATGTGATATTTTTCCTGTGCTGTGTGGACGCTCTCCTATTCAAGCATATTCAGATTTTATAAGGGAGTTCAGGGACACTTTCAGGCCTTTGCTTGGTTGTATCATTACAGTAAGGTTCTACGATGATTTTAGGGTGTTATACTTCAGCTAACTTTCAAATTCTCAGCTATTATGATCAGTTGTTCATTGTAATTTGTGTAACTCTGTTCATTTTTCAGGGTGTACTTATTGGCATGGGTCCTGGTGGGGAACTAAGATATCCTTCATTCTCTTCCCACAAGCCAAATCTTCATGAACTTGGAGAGTTTCATTGCTACGATAAGGTAGGTTGAAAATTAAGCTTTAGCTATTAACTTTATGGTTGTGTGATCAGCATCATGTTTAAACTTCCCTATTCTCTTGTTTGCCATCTGCCAGTATATGCTTGCTTCTCTAAATGCGTGTGCAAGAGATATAGATAAGCGTGAATGGGGAAATGGTGGTCCATTTAGTACTGGAAGTTTGATGCAAAATCCTGAGCATGCTGAATTTTTTAGAAATAAGGATGGCTCTTGGAACACACCATATGGTGAATTTTTCCTTAAATGGTACTCAGATATGCTGCTACTGCATGGAGAGAGAATATGTAGGGAAGCTGAAACTATATTTAGGGGTACAGAAGTCCGTATATCAGCAAAATTGGCTGCCATTCACTGGCACTATGCCACACAATCCCATCCATCGGAGTTAACAGCAGGCTATTATAATACTTCTAATAGGGATGGCTACTTACCCATTGCCCGCATGTTTAGCAAGTATGGATTCTCAATTTGCTGCTCTTGTTTTGAAATGCAAGATGCAGTAATGAAGAAGATAAACCCTTATGGTAGCCCTGAAGGTTTTCTTAGACAGCTTTTACTTGCTGCTAGGCTTTGTGATGTATCACTTGAAGGTCAAAATTATTCAACTAATTTGGATGATGGTGCATTCAGCCAAGTGCTAAAGATGTCAAAGTTCTACTCGGATGGGATTGAAAAGCGCCCCTTCTCATTTAACTTTGTAAGAATGGACAAAAAAATGTTTGAACCCCGGAATTGGGATCGGTTTACTCGTTTTGTGAGGCAAATGTCTGGAAGAAACATTTTTCGAGCCAGATTAAATTCTTTTGGTGACATAAGGTTGAAGACCACATCAAAGGCCACAGAAGTAGGGCTACTGTACCAGCACTCTTGAAACTACTTTCAACCTGTGTACTTCAGTCATAATTCCAAGAGGATGGATGACCTCTGGTCTAGAGTTGTGAAATGCGTAGTAACTGCTGATTCTTGGCATAATTCTTTTGTTACTTTTCCGCTATTAGTTACCTCTACGAACTACAAAGTACCTTGTTGCACCACCTTCCAGATTTTTATATGGATGGAATGTTATCAACTTGTACCTGCATTTCAAATGGAGTGAGATACAATCTAGAGACCAGTTACTGTCGAGGAAGTTCTACACGGCCTCCAGAGCTCAATCTTTTGTTCTGTTGCGATTGACTCTTGACATGCTGGTTTTGTATATCCTTTTGGTATATATATATATTATCAGAGCATCAGATTTGTGTCCTTTGTTTTCAGACTAGGGTACATATACCATCTATCATATATCATTCTATTTTTGTTCAGGAGAAAGCAACCATTGACCTCCCTTATGATGTAATAAATGTGATGATTTTGACAAAACTATTGTAGCACTGGGGTGTGGAGCATGGTGGCCCGCAAGTTGATCTTGGATGTTTAAAGGCCAATGACAGACGAGTTTGGCCAGAACAAAATAATGACTTATGCTAATGGTAATGGTCTAAAGCGATTGAAGAATCCCTTGTGTTTGATTGTGACATCTAATAAAGATAATCACCACTTGGTTCGGGGTGATTTGGAAAGCTAATAAAGATATCTGCAAAACTTGTGTTGATCTGACATTAATTGCCTGGGTTCTTTGAATATTATAAATTATTAATAGTGGGTAAAACAGAGGATTGGGCCGGGTCCATAATCATCTGATCTTAATTCCCCTGGTCTCTTTGAATATTATAAATTATTAATAGCTGGTAAAACCAAGGATTGAGACCTATGAGCAACAGTGGAAATGAGTCAAGTTAATAAGGGCTAATGAACTCAAATTTATATCGCTCACCACATTTAATGATAATGGTTAATATACATACATGAAAGTGAGGCTTTTAAGTTTTAAGAGAAAAAAATGTATGTACTAACAATGTGTTAGTTTTATATATTATTATTGTATCATCAATCATTTATGTTTAATTATTATTCACTCTTTTAAAAATAATAATTCAAATGAATGATAGATATAATTGTGTATAAGTTTTTATACTATAGTATTATACTCAACTTTTAAAGAAATGTTGACAACTTGTATGATAAAGAAATGCACCCATTAAGTTTAAAAACTTTCTGAAAAACAAATAACAATAAAAAAGTACAATGGATTAGAAGACAAATTACAATGAAATATAAAACAGAGCTACACTGATTCTCAATCTATAGGTGGGAAGTTTCCCTCAAGCCTCGAAAGGCAATTACATATTTCTTGAAAACCAATATCTAGTATAGCATCCATTGTATCACATCTTGCATTTAAGCAATCCTCGTGCCCTTTAAATCTATCCATCATATTATCTAAATGAATAGTGAGGAGCACATATATGTGATCCATTAACGTATATTCACATCCATGTTGCTCCTATAAGACCCTGCTTTTTGAGCATTCATTCTTTCAAACTCAGAATCAGACGTATCAGAAACAGGATGCTCTATTCAAGGATCTGACTTCCAAAACCACTTTCCATCACTACATCTGTATGAGAAATTTGGATACTGGCCTGCTCATTTACGTCGATCCCGAAGTGAGCAATGATGCATGAGACGAAAATGAAGTATGTAAGTCTAGCATTTTTTCATTTCTTCTAGCCATTATATGATCCAAAATAATTTATGGACAAAGAATGAGAAAGCCATTTTTTTATAGAGTACATGTATTTCAAGTCTAGAATACTAGGTTGTGTATATCTTTGGGTTCTAGGAATCAGGATGTATACTATGAAGTAGTGGATAAGTCTGTCATCAACCTTCATGTGAATTGACTTTAAGGTTGTACCTTCAATGTGTGTGAGGTGGTTGTGCAAACAAGATTTATAAACCAGCAAATGGTCAAATCCATACAAATGTTCATCACCATAATCACTAGGAAATATACTATCAAAATTAAATTCACCCATTGTCCCAAAAAACTTCCTTTGTGAGCACCATCCATTGACCCAATACAAGAGTAAATAGTGAGTTTCCGCTTTTGGTCAAATTGGCATAGAATTACTTTACTAAGCTAGGACATATGTTGCCATTTAGTTGACAAAATGTAGTAAGCCCTTGAATGACAAGAGCCTAAGTAAACTCAAATTCCTTCTACAATAGTCATTTCATGTGACAATACCTCTCTGTTTCCAGAGTATGATCTTCAAACAAAGCCATATGCTCTCCTCGACTATCCAGAGAATATAGGGTTACTAACGTACTAATATAGACCATAAGAGGGGATGCTCGAGACATTTGCTTCTTGGAAAAAGAGCGAACATCATCAATGCGTTTGACTCGTTTTCGCTGACGATTTTTCATCTTGAAGAAGGAGGGAAATGTGTTTGATGAACTACGAAAAAAGGGGTTTTCTTGAAAAAGAGGGAAGAACCTTAATTGATTAATACGGAGAGCAAAAAATATCCTCTATTAGAGAGTTAGAACAACAAATTGGCATGAAGTTGTTCAACAAATCAAGCCTCCAACGGCTAGAACACGACCATTAAGCACCATTAATGCACACTTAAAGCTTCTAACGAGCACATGGCAAATTCCCTCGAGCAACTTTGTTCCAACAACTTTGAAAATGACTTAGGATACTTCTGGATAAATTATGCCCAGGTGAATTAAGCTCCAACGGTCCAGACAAGGTGTTAAAACACCATTAATGTCCCATTTAAGCCTTCTTCGGTCACTATCTTTATTCCCATGAGCATTTCCCCTCCAACGGCCATAATAGCCTTTATTTATGTGCCAAATAATACACAAAGTTAGAATACTGTTGGTTCATGAAAATTAAAAGTTGGTCAAAACATTAAAGTTTCAATTACACTTTTAGGCTTGGTTTATGTCTCACGAGCCATTTTCCAAACTAAGCATTAGTTATGGGTAGATTTATTAAACAAACACTATAATAAATAAAACTAAGTGTTGGTCAAAAATTGGCCCACACAATTATTACGGAATTAAAAAGAGTTCCATGCCAAACATGTTGGCTAGGCTTGACTCGGTCAGGCTACGCCCAACGCCTGATGTGGCAAGCTAGGCGCATGCGCCTCTGTCAGATTTCTTGGTCAGGCTAGTTTGGCCCAGCACTTGGCGCACCAGGTACTCAACTCGGTCAGGCATGCCTCGGCCAGGCTTGGTGCCTAATGCACCTAGCCCTGTGCCACAGTCAGAATTGCCTCGGTCAAGCTTGGTACCTGATGAACCTGGCCCCGCGCCAGGGTCAGATTCAACGCCTTGGCCTGTCTCATGCATATGGTCTGGTCCATCCTTGGCTCAGTCAGAACCATGGACCAAGATGCTATTAAGCATCTTTACACCCCTTGGGCTGATTTTGGGTCACCATCATGGATCAACTCTATGTGTTATCCAAGGGCATTTTGAACCCTTTTTGCCTATGCCCTAGTCATAGGACCACTTATGCTTTCAAGGTCATCATAATCAAGGTTAGGTTCTTTGGGCATTGGATCATCCCCTCCTTCTTGAAAATATTTCGACCTCGAAATTGCATCTCCATCACCTACACCAAAAGGAAACAAAGTTGGCATTTTCATTGGGTCATTATTATGTATATACTTACCTTGAAGCTTGTAGGTAAGAATATTGTCATGCTCTTTTGTAAACACAGCTTGGTTGACCATGCCATCCATTAGTCCAACTTCAAGACAAGTCAACATGGTTTTTTGCTTCCCATGGGTCATCAACCCTCTCAATGACTGCAAGTTCCTGAAAAAGTTTAGAGACAAAATTTGGCAAAACAAAGTTAGTTGTGAAACAAAATAGAGGTGTTGATGATTGTTTTGTTAGAACAACCCTTCTCTCTTCCACTTTGTTCATAAGATAAAGTGGCTTCCTCTCCCTCTCTTTTTGTGTTTTTGTTTTTGTCTCACTTTCTTTTGCTCTCCTCTCAATTTCTTTTCTCTCATTCTCTATTTTTTCAAGATCTTCTTATCCTCAATGACTTGTTCAGGAGTCAATGGTGAAAGATCTGCCCTCTTTTTGTTATGTACCAATGTATACTTGTTTGCGTGTCCATCATGTGTAGCTCTTTTGTCATACTACCATGGACGTCATAGTAACAAATGACTAGTCTCCATATTCACCATATCACATAATACTAAGTCTTCATTGTTCCCAATTGTAAAAGGAACTTCAACCTATTTGTCCACAAACATTTCACCCACCTTACTCAACCATTACAATTGGTATGGAGTGGGATATGCCTTAGTCTCAAGATTTAGTTTTGACACTAATCTTGTATTAACCAAACAATATACCTTACCACCAACTAGACACCTTGTATGGAAGATGTTTCCTCTTTGATCCACCTCATGGTGCTTGATTCAGCTCCTCAATAGCCTCCTCACCACAAGTAGGTCTCCTTCAGGAACAATAACATCATCTTCCTCATGATCATCCTCTTCATCACTTGAAGCCTCAGATTGAGACTCCACCTCCCCATTCATCATGATCGTTGTCTTTCTTGTAGGACATTGAGAAGCAATATGTCCAAGGCCTAAGAACTTGAAACATTTTACATCTCTACTCCTTTGGCTAGTTACCATGGGTTGTTTTCATTGACTTCTAGTCACGGTTTCCTTGGTACTAGGTGTAGCCTCTTTTGTTGGCCTCTCCTTCTTGAATTTGTCCACCCATTTTGATGATTGATATTTGGAACTCGACCTCGAGGAAAACTTTGGCTTTTTCCTCCTCAATTGTTCTTCTACCTTGATAGCTTGTTGAACCAAATCATCTAACTCAACATAGTGTTGTAACTCAACAATATCTTGAATGTCTTGATTCAAGTCATGTAAGAACCTAACCATAGTGGCTTATCAATCCTCATGAAAGTTAGACCTTAATAAGGCTAATTCCATTTCCTTGAAATACTCATCAACACTCTTAGACCCTTGTGTCAGTCTTTGGAGTTTGTTATGAATATATCTTTGATAGGAGTTGGGAACAAACCTCCTCCTGATGATAAGCTTCATCTCATCCCATGTATCAATTGGTCCAACACCAATCCTTCTCCTCTCTATCTAAAGTTGATCCGACCAAATCAAGGCATACTCCTTGAATTCTAAGGCTGTCACCTTAACCTTCTTCTCTTCATTATAACATTGTAATAAACACTTGTTCAATTTTCAATTCCCATTCAAAGTAAGCCACTGGATCATTGTTTCCAATAAATGTTGGCACCTTTATTTTGATCCCTTCTAACTTATCATCCTCACTTCTTCTTCCCATCCTTGCTTCCCTCCTTTGTCTAACCCTACCTCCTTCATCATCCGAGTCACTTGAATGCCTATATGCACGACTATCAAGCCTCCTATCATACTCCAATCTCATTTGCTCCATTTGTCTTTGGAGAATTTGAAATTGTGTTGTCATCATACCATGTAGAATTGTTGTACTAGGGGACAACGGAGAACTATCACCTTCGTGATTGGAATGGTTGGAATGGTTAGACATTTCTCTCAAACTCACGTGTATCACTCGCGTTTTTTGTTTGTGGAAAATGTAGGAAATTGTGTATCACTCAACACTCTATCCTCCACGACATTCTTAAGTAAACCAATTTTAAACCAATAATTTGTAAAAGAAAGACAATAAAGACTAAGTCATGGTGATCCAACATAGGATACCATTTGATATATGAATCTATTCCTAAACTAGCCTAAATTTGGATGGCAATTAGAATAGCACATGTTATTCATGTGTTTTATTACAATGAAGGAAAAATATTAAGATATTGGCCTAGGATGCCATTGTTGCCACGATAGTACTTTGAATAGCTTAGAATTCCATTCTTCATTAAGTGCACGACTGTTGAAAGCGTTTTTTGGTGTTTATTTTAGTTGAGAGTTTTCTTCTCTCAACAAATCGTCCTGACAGCAGTGTCAATTTGTTGAAAGATTAATACTCTCATTTTCGTTATGCTCCTTTTGTAAGTAAGAGAACTCAGTTTTATTCTTTGTTCGCCATCTCGGCTTTGTTGAAATAAATTTCAATGCCGGTATAATGATTTCAAGAATATTCCTTACAACTTACTTTCTTAATAATCATGTGAATAAGTCATTCCTTCTTTGCCCCATCTCGACTTTTTTAGAATAAATTCTAACGCCGGTATAATGGTATCGAAGCAATTACCTATTACATAATTATTAAGTACCTTTGAATACCATCTCGGTTTTGTGGAATAAATTCCAACACCGGTTTAATGGTATTCTAATATATAAAAGTGATGAATAGTTAGTTGTTAGATACAAATAAATAAATAAAAACAAAAGAATAATAAATTTAGTGACCTTTTATTTATTTACTCCCTTTCGGGTTCATTTTATTAACAAACCAAACTTCTTCCTCAAGGAAGGTTGGTATTAAAGAATAAATA
>NC_032025.1:19831665-19832386 GCF_001865875.1 Lupinus angustifolius
TCAATCTAAAAAGAGCATTAAGTTCTTCTCAAACAAATAATATTAACCAAAGCACCAACTTGAATGATTAAAATCCAAACTTTTGTAAATTTCGAAGAAGTAGAAATTATATATCCTTGTTCAAAAGAAAATGTTTAGGAGCATGAGCTATCCATCCAAGGATTGGATGCTTTTGAGTTCCAAATGAGAGTACAAAATTGATTTTTGTATCTCATTTGCCTTATCTTTTTCTCCTCTTGAATTCTAACTAAAAATTATAAAAACGTACTTGAAAATGAAAATTCTAAACTAAGAAATGAAGAAATGGTGTATTCCAATCTATTTTGCTCGAAGGAATTGGCCTCCTATTTATAAGCCTCATGCCAGACCGCTGAGCTGCTGAGCTGGACCGCTCAGCAGCTGACCAAACCCTTCAGCATGGGTTTGGTCCCTTGACCAAGTAGCTTAGTCACCTCCTTGTGCATGACTCATCAAAGCTAGTTGTGGGCTATGAGACTAGCTATTGTGAGCTACTTCTGAAAAGCCTATGGTGGGCTACTTGAGGTGAGGTCATGGATGACTTCATGGTTTGCTTGATGGTTAAGTCAAGTCTGGTAAGCACCGCCCAGCGCACCTGCTTCATCGCTGAGCTTCTTGTTCTGCAGCTTCTGATCGTGTTGACTGAGACGTGGCTTGGTGCTTGCTGATCTAGCCAAGAGTTTGGTTCTCCGTTGAGCAGCTT
>NC_032025.1:19832486-19833301 GCF_001865875.1 Lupinus angustifolius
TGAGATGTGTTTATGATTATGTGACTTTGACTCATAATGCTTCAAACTAAGAATTGAACACATCTTTTCAAAAACTCATTTAGCAATTCACTTATTAAAAATGTTATCAATCAAAGAGATGCATTTCACACACGGTTCAAGAATGGAACCAAATGGGCTAAGTGTTTCACTCAAAACTCAACTTGTTTGATTTGCAAGAATTTAATTTTTGTTTTTCATCTTAACACTTACTTTGATTGCACAAATTTTTCAAGAATCTCTAAGGTCTTATTTAGGTTGTAATGAGGCTTGGCTATAAAAGGAAATTGATTTTTCAAGATATTCAAGGATACTTTCAAAGTTAAAAGAGAGCAAAAATTAATTTTTCATTAAAAACATATACTCCTTTCAACGTTTTTCCTTTTTTCCTTCCCTCATTCTTTTTCTTGACCTTTGTGTGTAACTTCTCTTTAATTTTATCAATCTCTTTTCACTCATTTTTATTTTGGATCTTTTTCTTTACTTTTTGATTTGTAAAGAGATTGAGAATTTTTCCTTGAACACTTTGTTATATGGCCAACCATTCCCCCCAACTTAATTTCTTCCATCAATCTTCCTTTTGAATAATGCTCTCTTTTTACTTAGAAAAGTATAGGAGATTATTTTTGTTTTTCCATTTTAGGCTCAAGGATTGATTTTGAAAATAAATTTTTATTTTAAAGCTCAAAGGGGCTAACAAAGGATATTCCTATTTTTGGTTGGTCATTTTTGGTCAAGTGGCTCATTCTAATTGAAAGAACTTGCCTTGATCATATCCTATCAAATTGTGTGCAACC
>NC_032025.1:19833401-19834502 GCF_001865875.1 Lupinus angustifolius
CTCACTAAGCTCACATAATTATTGTGTTTGGCTTACACTCCCTCACAAGGTTGGGATTCACACTTTTTAATACAAAAATATTTGCAAAGATCTTGTTACATAAAATTGATTTTCAATATGCAAAATTTCTTCAAGTTATGACATTATGAGACTTTTTCACAAAAGTTTCAGCATACATCTCATTTTTCTCAATCAAAGCTTAATTTAAAGTATGCTTAACATTTCTAATCATGTGATTATGCTTCAAAAAATTTGTTTTAGCCATTTTGTTTTCGGTTTTGAAAATTTTTGAGTTTTTCTTAAACAAACAAATTTACTTTTCACATATTTAGACAATCTAGTAAAAAAAAAAAATTTTAAATTACATCAAGTCTTGTCCCCCTTTTTTAATGAAGGCTTGTCCTCAAGCCCTAAAAATTTTTTTGGCCTTTTCCTGATGTGATTTAAAAATTTTGTTTAACTTGTCTAAAAATAATAAAATACAAAAATTTAACATGACTAAAAAAAACATTCTATTAAGGTTAATTGAAGATAACATAATTTAAAAACATAATTTGGAAATGACATAGATAAATTGCAACAGAATATTTAATTTTAAAATTTTTAGGGATAGAAAACACCGAAAGGTCTTTTTCTCATTCTTCATCATTGTCCCTTTCTTCTTCTTCACTTGATTCTTGAGATCTCTTCTTGGGCCATTTTGTCATTGCTACAAATTCTTCATAGGATCCTCCCTTGAATTCTCGTTTCTTCCCAAAGATACTATACAAACTCTTGTAGATGCCTTTAATCCCATAGTAGATTGCATTTTGTTGTGAATTTTGCATTTGTTGTTCCTTCATTATGGTATCTACCTTAGAACTCATGGTCCTCCCAATTTCACTAGGTTGCTTTGCGTTTAGGTCACCAAAATTCTTTTTAAGCTCGGATTGAGCTTGAGAAATGGATTTTTCTTTGCAATGTTTGGTGACAAAAGCATGGTTGATTTCGGTTTTGAGGGCCATCATTTCGTTGTAAGGTTCCGGCACATTTTGAAATTTGCATAAGTCAGTGATAAAAGATGGAAGAATAATTGAAGGGATACCTTTGTTGATGCAATCC
>NC_032025.1:19834602-19841543 GCF_001865875.1 Lupinus angustifolius
TGATTACTTGCTTGCTATAAAAAACTTGAGTTCCATTTACCCAAGTGTAACGATTTCTCCTTGCCTCACTTGAAGTGATTGAGTTGGCGAAAAATTGTTTGACTATATACAAAGAAAACATTTTCTTTGGTTGAGTAATTTTTTGATGATGAAAAGAAAACCTCCAAAGTTATCATCACTCAAGTTAACAATTCTTTCCAAAGTTATAACATTTTTTAGTGTGATTTCTTTGAACTTTTCTTTAGCATCATTAGAGACAAATTTGGAGTTGTTACTCTCCCTTGAGACTTCATTTCCTCTCTTTGATGAACTTCAAAAATTCATGATGAAAGTGAAGAGAGAATTTGAAATTTTTTAGAGAACGAGCTTTTGAGTTAAGGAGAAAATTTTGCTTGATGCTTATGTTTCAAGAATGGGTGTTTATACAGGAGTTGGAAGTCCTTGGTCAAGAATTTCGGTCAAAAATTTAAGAAAAACTCCTCTTTTGAGGACTTTTTTGGTTCGAAAGTACTGGCCTGGTCACACCTGCGCTGAGCGCATGGTCCCCCACGCTGAGCGGATGGTCCCCACGCTGAGCGCATGTTACCCCACGCTGATCGCATGTCCCTTGACCAAGTAGCTTAGTCACCTTTGTGTATGACTCACCAAAGCTAGTTGTGGGCTATGAGACCTAGCTATAGTGAGCTATTCTGAAAAGCCTATGGTGGGCTACTTGAGATGAGGGAATGGATGACTTCATGGTTTGCTTGATGATTAAGTCAAGTCTGGTAAGCACCGCCCAACGCACCTGCTTCATCGCTGAGTTGCTTGTTCAGCAGCTTGTGACTGTGTTGACTGAGACGTGGCTTGGTGCTTGCTGATCTAGCCAGGAGTTTGGTTCTCCGCTGAGCAGCTTGGTTGGACCGCTAAGCAGCTTGTTTAGCAGCTTGGTCTTGTGCCAAACTCGTGTCTGACCGTGTCAAGCATATTTTTGACCGTGCCAGACCTAGTCTGGTGCTAGACTGGGCGGCTAAGCAGGTCCGCTCAGCTGCCTGGTTGAGCAGTTTGGTCTAGGTCAGGCAGGTGGCCAGATCAGCTCAGTGGGGCTTGTTCCACGCTCAACTGCCCGGTTGAGTACCTTGATTTTCTTGACTTTTGTTGCTTTTTGACCATGAATTTTTTCTCTTCTTTTCTTCATTTTATTTCCTACAAAATACATAAAAAGGCAATACAAACACAAATAGACCCAATTGTGATATTTTATACCAAAAGTATTGTTTTAAGTTGGCTTTTCTCAATTATGCTTAAGATAAGTGCCATAAATGTGTATGATTTTTAGGTATGTTTGGCACTTATCAACGACATCAAATTAAGTCACATGGTGAATGAGACTTAGTGTCCTCATAATACTCCACGACAAGACTTTGATGAGCTTCATAGGATTCTTGTATTCTTCGAAGACTTGGCTCACAATGTAGCACATGGTAGAATGTTGGAGTTATTGATTCCATAATGGTCCTCAGTTGCACTTAAGCTTGGCATAAGATCCTCTTTGTTCAAGGAGAGAATTCTCTCGGTAGAGTGGTGATTTATGATGAGTTAAAAGCCCTAGAGTGTCATTGCCATGAAGTTGTTCAGCAAACTAAGCCTCCAACGGCTAGCACACAACTATTAAGCACCATTAATGCACACTAAAAGCCTCTGACGAGCATATGGCAAATTCCCTCGAGCAACTTTGTTCCAACAACATTGAAAATGACTTAGGATACTCCTGGATGAATTGTGCCCAGATGAATTAAGCTCTAACGGTCCAGACAAGGTGTTAAAGCACCATTAATGCCCCATTTAAGCATTCCTCAGTCACCATCTTTATTCCCACAAGCATTTCCTCTCCAACGACCAAAATAGCCTTTATTTATTTGCTTAATTAAATTACACAAATTTAGAATATCGTTGGTTCATAAAAATTAAAAATTGGTCCAAACATTAAAGTGTTGGTTAATTTTTAGGCTTGGTTTATATCTCACGAGCCATTTGTCTAAATATAAATATTTATAAATTACAATAATGTTACTATGTGGGTAGCGGGTATTTGTGGGTACCCAATGAGTTTTTAATTTTAATTATATATTTATATAATTTGTAATAATCAATATGTAAAAATAATTGTTACATGAATGATATGATATTTATATGATAAATTTATGATCATAGTCAAATATGGGTAATTTATTATGAAATAATAATAAAGTATATGATATATAATCTTAAAATAATAATAAATATATATAAAAATTTAACTAAAAATTAAATATATAAATTTGTAGGTACCCGCGAGGCGGGTATCACAAAACCCGCTCCCGCCCATAAACTATTAGTGCGGGTACCCATTGCGGGTATTTCCACGGGTACTCATGGGTTGGTTTTTTTTGCCATCCCTACCCCTTGTGCCACCCTATTTTACTCTTGAATTGTTGGACTCTAACATGTTGATTCTTTGCTTAATAGGAGCACGTGTGTCTCCCGCCAATGTGTCAAACCCAATTTGCCTAATTTGGTCTTCCTTCTACAACTCTGTAACTTCTTCCTTATAATGCAACTCCTTGCTATGTTTTGGCTAAATTGTTTCTTGGTTTGACACCAATCTTTGACAGCAAATTGGAATGTCCATATTAATAGCACCAATCTTGGAAACAATTGAATTGAATGGTCCACGTGTCAAGGATTTAGTGGAAACGTCTACTAGTTGAGATTGAGTTGATATAGGCAGAGGATGAAAAATACCTCAAGTAACCATGTCCCTTATAGAATGGAAATCGATCTCAATATTTTTAGTTCGTTTGTGGAATACAAGATTTGCTGCTATGTGGAGTGTAGCCTGATTATCACAATAAATGAGAACAAGTGTAACATTAGAAACATGCAAGTCATGAAGAAGTTAGATGTCATTGGGTCTTACACCCTACCAAGGCCCTATATTATGCTTCTACAAATGACCTTGAGACAGTCGTTTGCTTTTATGCTTTTCTAACAAATTAGAGAATTATCAAAGAAAAAACAAAAACCAATGATGGATTTCCTGTGTTCATACAAGATCCCTAATCAGAATCACTAAATCCCTTTAAAATTATATTAGAGGAAGTAGGAAAGAGCAACCCTTTCCTTGTGCAATTTTGAGGTAATTTAATACTGCCTAATAATGATCTTGTGTAAGTACAACAGGAAATTGACTAAGGTGTCAAATAGCATAAGCAATATTAGTCCTAGTATGAGTGAAATAGACTAATCTAGTAATCTACTATGCATTAGTGTTGAACATGGCTTTGATCTCAAAAGCCTCATGTCTTGCAATAAATCCAATACATATTTCCTTTTACATAAGTTTATCCTAGAATTGGACCTAAACACTTCTAATCTTAGAAAGAATTTGCTGTGTCATGCAATTGCTTAACAAAGTTTATTTCATATGGATTATTGCTAGCAAGGATAAGGTTATCAACATATACAAGAAAAATAGTAAAATGATTAGGTGTAGATTTTGTGAACAATAAATAGTGGGCCCTTGATTGAGTATAACCCATATTGTACCAATACAAAAATAAGTTTGGCATTCTATTTCCTACTTGTTTGCTTTAAACTATGAAGATATTTTTGGAGTTTGCATACAACATATGAATCTGGAACTTCTAGGTATCTTCATGCAAAAAGGTAGTGTTAAGTATCTAATTGATGGATATGCCATCCATATGCAGCACTAAGAGCAAGAAGTACCCTTATGGTTGTCATCTTCAGAACTAGGCTAAAAGTTTTACGGTAATCTATTCCTGCAGTTTGGGTATACTCCTTAGCTACCAACTTAGCCTTATGTCTCTCCATAGTCCCATCTACATTGTGCTTCACTTAAAAAACCCATGTATTCCCTTTTGCTCTTATGTGTAGGCAGAATAGAAAGGGACGAAAATATTGATCTTCTCTAGAGCCTCTAATGCTTTGTTAATGGCAATTTTCCAACAAATGACAGCTTCTGCATATGAATTCTATGGTGCTAGACATAACAAGAATATAATTTCTATGACTCTAAGATAACTGGTCATAGGACAAGAAGTTGTATAAAGGATATTTAAGTTTCTTGAGCATAATAGATGTTGAGGATGAAGTAGATAAGAAATGATAATATCGTAATCTAGGTGGAGAGTGCCTACCCTATTGGACCTTCTTAGAGAGTGATCAGGGCACAGTGGCAAATGGATGAATTTGGATCCTAATAGATGAATGGAAAATCATTCACCAATCTATTTAAACCATATTTTAAGTTATTAAATTCATTCATATCTAAACTTAATGAATGAATTTCAATCTATCCAATTCATCAAAGACTTCATTTTCATGGATTTGATGGATAAATATTCAATCCATTTAATTTTTTATTGGAACTAAAAACAGAATTGAAGAAAATTATTCTTTTAAAAACTATTATCTCAATAAAATATTTTTAAAATCACATTTTAAAAACAACAACTTTTAAAATCATTTTAAAAACATACTTTTAAAAATCATTTTTAAAAACTGTTTTTTTTAGAAAAAAGTGTTTTTTTAATCTTTCAAAAAATATTAAATTTTTTCAATATTCTACAAGCATGCGATGTTAATGGTTCTACACGTAAAGTTTTAAACAAATATTTATATATATTATGTACTTAAGAATAATTTTAATATTAACTACATCCACATGTTCTATAAGTAATCCCAATTTAATGAAATATTCGAAATAAAAATGAGAATAATGGATGAATTTAATTTTCTTAAATATTAAATGAAATTGAAAAGCAAAAAAAAAATTATTGTTTGTTTTTTGGATGAATTAGACATTCATCCAAATGAATATATTCAAAGATATACATTGTATATAATGAGTGGATTCAAATATATTCATTACTAAAATTATCCATTGAATTCCATCCATTTAAATTCATTAGATCTAATAGATGTATTTAGATGAATTTAATTTTCTTCGATTTGGATGAATTATGAATAATTTTGCCACCTGTATCGAATAGCAGCTCCAAGGTTAACTAGTTTGTGATCATGAATATCTTCATTAATGATATTTAGACCGACAAGTTTACATATTTGGTTTACCTTAACTGAAATATTACAATTTTTGGGTATATTTTAAATTAATTACAAAATGATGTACTTCTTAGAAAATCGACATCAAGATTGGTGTTTTTTACTAAACTTGACAATCATTTTATATTTTTTCCCACCACAAGTCAAACTCGGCAACAACATTGTAGAATTATTATTTTAATATAACTCGCAATATCATCGTAGAGTTTAATATTTTTTCTTCTTTACTCCTAAATCAGCACCCATGATGTGTACTTTCAATTTTTATAGTTTTTTAAGCAAATTAGCAAGTTTGGTGTATTTCTTTTTTACAACTTTTTGATGCATGGTTTAGGACCTGTCAAACTGAATTCAGTTTTGTAATATGCGGTTCTTGTAACTAATTGATTTTCCCATTTTTCAAAACATTCTTCCGTGCCATTAATTGCACAACCACTTCTTGATTTACTTGGTTATCTATTAATAGTGACACCTACCTCCCTTATTCTTAGTATGTCTTTTTGGACAATTGTAGCTATGTTATTAATCAATTATAGAATTCACTTTATTATTTTATCTAACTATTCTTTTTATAAATACACACAAAATATTTGTCATCGTTGTCTTTTTAAGTTAAGATTCTTTTATATGATTATGAGATTTAAATTTTTGTTGTCTTTTGCTACGAAAATCCAAGTCCTGCTTCAAAAAAATCTATGTATACATCGGGTTAATGAGTCAGCTTTTGATAGTATTCTATGTTGTATATATACTGTTTTATGTGACTGTTTTTGTTTAATTAAGGTAGATTCTTGTAGGAGATAAATTTTGTCTTAAAAGTTATATATACCTAAAATTTTTGACCAAACCTTTAATAAGATTGCACAACATAAATGAAATAAAAATTATTTGTAATTGATAATATATGAAGTAAGAAAATAGGTAATTGTTATTCCAATTCATTATCTCTAAGATGAAATAAGTAAGAAAATAAGTACTTGGAGTTTAATTTTAATGCACTTTTCAATCATGCATTGTGATTTTAAAAATAATTAAGGTGAAAGTCAAACTTTTTAAAATGATAAATGAGTAATGTATAAAACTATAGGATACATGAAACTTAATCTAAGATATATTTAATGGATTATTTAGTATATGATATGTTGTACATATATCCGATGTATGCACATATATTTTTGAAGTAGGACTTGATTTTTGTTGAGATAAACTAGTTTAATTCAAGTTGTAAATTGATTAGGATTGGTTTTGTAATTAGTAGTTGAAACTTGCCTTATTTGGTAGGTTTTTAAAATTCTGTTAATTCAGTTATGGCAGGTTTGCTATATAAGGAAAGTTTCCATTTTGCTCTTGGAATAAGATTGATGCATATTCATTGTTAATTTCTTCTCTTCTCCTTCCTAACTCTAAATTCTCTCATTCTCTGAACATTCTTCTTTCTTTTCTTCTTCTGATTTTCGGTTCTGGTTTGTTGTTCAACAACAACAACCCAACAAATTGGTATTCAGAGCAAAGGCAAGATCCTGTGGGACTCGAGTTGCAGAAGCTGACCTGGTGAAGAGGAGTTGAGAAAGCCGTGTGTGAATCAACTAGTTGAAGGAGAAGCTTGACAGAAGCAGATCAGTGAAAGAAGTGAAGGATGAGTGGAAACAGCAACAATCTTCAAGCAATGGGGCTTCCAGTCCTTACCAACAAGAATTGGGATAGATGTCAAACTCAAATGAAGGTGTTGTTTCGGTATCAAGAAGTCATTGAGGTTGTACAAGATGGAGTCTTGTCACTAGATCAATCAGAAACACAAAAGAAAGACAACAAGGCTTTGTTTCTGATCCACC
>NC_032025.1:19841643-19843839 GCF_001865875.1 Lupinus angustifolius
TACAAAATGCCATGACAGCCAAAGAAGCATGGGACATATTGGTGACAAGTCATGCTGGAGGGGACAAGATCAAGAAGGTCAAACTCCAATCACTAAGGAAGCAATATGAGCTATTGCATATGGAGGAGGGTGACAAGGTTGGTGAATACTTCACCAAGATTCTCACAATTACAAACCAGATGAAGGGGTATGGTGAGGCTATAACAGATACAATGATTATTGAGAAGATAATGAGATCCTTGCTTCCAAGGTTTGATTTCATAGTTGTAGCCATTGAAGAGTCAAAAGATGTCACTCTCATGAAGATAGAAGAATTGCAAAGCTCCCTGGAAGCACATGAATTGAGGCTGATTGAGAGAAATCCAATAAAGAAAGCATAACAAGCTCTAAAGGCAACTCACAAGGATGATGATAGAAGAAAGGACAAGAAGTGGAAAGGAAAACAAAACTTCAACAGAAGAAAAACTAGCCAAGATTGGTCTGAATCTTCTGACAAAAGAGGAAGATCAAAGCTCAATCAGAAGAAGTATGACAAGGGCAAGGTAGAATGCTTCAACTGTCACAAACTGGGCCACTACTCTTATGAATGTAGCAATGAGAAGAACAAGCAATCTAGGCACAAGGAGGAGGCACAAGGAGGAGGCACTCGCAACTCAAGAAGATTCAGACTCAGAACCATTGAATCTAATGGTTACAAATGCTGCAACAAGATCACACTCTGAACTTTGGTACTTGGATTCAGGGTGCTCTAATCATATGACAAACCATAAAGAGTGGTTGAAAGACTTTGATTCAACAAAGAAAAGCAGAGTCAAATTTGCAGATGATAGTTCTCTATCAGCAGAAGGAGCAGGCAGTGTTGTGATCATGAGAAAGAATGGATCAAAAGCAATAGTGTCAAATGTACTCTATGTGCCAAAGATGAAGTACAATCTGCTGAGTATAGGACAATTGATTGAGAAAGGATTCTCTGTTCTCATGAAGAATAGCCAACTTGAACTGTTTGATTCTGATGGAAGGGTAATCTTGAGAACTAAAGCCTCCAAGAATAGAACATTTCAAGTGAGCTTTAATGCAGCAGAAGTTCAGTGCATGAGCACAGTTGAGACTAGAGATGAGAGTTGGATTTGGCACTCAAGGTTGGGGCACCTAAACTTCAAAAGCTTGCATCAACTAGGAATCAAGCAAATGGTTTCTGGTCTTCCAATAACTACACTACCAGACAAGATTTGTGAGGTATGTCTAATTGGAAAGCAAGCAAGAAACTCTTTCAAGACTGAAAAGATGATGACCTCTAAATCAGTCTTGGAAGTAGTTCATTCTGATGTATGTGGCCCTTTTGAAACTCCTTCACTTTCAGGCAACAAGTACTTTATCATCTTTGTAGATGAATTTAGCAGGATGACTTGGGTGGATGTGTTGAGGACAAAAGGTGAAGCATTTACCTCATTCAAGAACTTCAAAGCTGTTGCAGAAAAGGAAAGTGGAAAACAACTGAAGACCTTGAAAACAGATGGAGGAGGGGAATTCACTTCAAATGAGTTTGAAGCATACTGCAGAGATCATGGAATTCAGCATGAAATCACTCCACCATACACACCACAACTCAATGGTCTTGCAGAAAGGAGAAATAGGACAATTATGAACATGGCTAGAAGTCTGATTATGACAAAAGAACTACCTCAAAAGCTATGTGCAGAGGCAGTGGCAACATCAGTGTATATTCTGAATAGATGTCCTACAAAGAGACTTGAAGGGATGGTGCCTATTGAAGCTTGGTGTGGCAGAAAACCAACTGTAAGTCATCTCAAAGTGTTTGGATCATTGGTCTATAATCATATACTAGATCAGAAAAGAACCAAGTTGCAGGACAAAAGTGAAGCATTAATCTTAATAGGCTATCACTCAAATGGTGCATATAAACTCCTAGATCCTATCACTGACAGAGTAGTGATCAGCAGGGATGTGTTGGTGCTTGAAGATGAGAAGTGGAATTGGAGACAAATGCAAACAAGTCTAAAGAAACTGATTCCTGAAATTGAGTCTGTGAACAGAATTGATGAGGATGCAAATGAATTCTCAGAATCAGTAGCAGAAGGGAATGAAGTGTCAAGATCTCAGAGACAAAGATCAATACCAAGCAGACTCAGAGACTATGAGATGTGTACTGATGATCAAATCAACCATGATGGAGAA
>NC_032025.1:19843939-19862704 GCF_001865875.1 Lupinus angustifolius
AAATTCTGTTAATTCAGTTATGGCAGGTTTGCTATATAAGGAAAGTTTCCATTTTGCTCTTGGAATAAGATTGATGCATATTCATTGATAATCTCCTCTTCTTCCTAACTCTAATTCTCTCATCCTCTGAACATTCTTCTTTCTTTTCTTCTTCTGGTTTTTCGGTTCTGGTTTGGTTGTTCAACAACAACCCAAACAACCCAACAATTTTTCCTAACAAATGACAATGCAAATTTAAATCCTATGATCATTTAAAAGAATCTTAACTTAAAAAAACAATGATGCCAAATATTTTGCGTGTATTTATAAAAAGAGTAGTTAGATAAAATAATAATGTGAATAATTCTATAACTAATTAATAATATAATTATAATTTTCCAAAAAGACATACTCAGAAAAAGGCCAGTAGGTGGAATAATTTCACCAAAACTTGATAAATAGATAATTGAGTAAATCAAAAAGCGGTTGTGAAATTAATGGAAGAAAAAAATGTTTTCAAAAATAGGAAAAACAATCAATTATAAGAACTGAGTTGAGTTTGATAGTGAGTCCTAAGTCATGTATCAAAAAGTTGTGAAAATGAAATACACCAAACTCGACAATCATATTGCCAATTTACTAAAAAAAATTATAAAAATTGAAAATCTAGATCTTGGATGTCAAGAAAAATATATTAAACTCTACAATAATATTGTCGAGTTATATTAAAGTTACATTAAAATAATAACTCAACAATGATATTGCCGAGTTTTACTTGTGGTAGAAAAAAAGATGAAACTCGGTAACTTGGGTGCTGAGTTTAGTATAAAAGATAAAACGTCAACCTTGATACCGATTTTCCAAAAATATAAACTATTTGGATAATTAATTAAAAAGGTATAACTACACCATAATATTTCAAGTTGTACCAAATAAGTAATTTTGCCTATTTAGACCAACATTTATAGGAGATTGATTTAGGTGAGGGAAGTCTTGGTAATGATCAGAATGAATCAAAGCTAGAAACTGGGAAAGGAAGTGTATTACTTTGTATTGGAGATCTTGGAGGTGAAATAGAGAATGGAAACTATAAACATATAAATATGTCTGAGCAAATTTGCTGAACTAACATACTTGGAGAATATGGGTGTGATCTTTTATTTTGAAACATAAGTGGTAACATAATAGAAAATGGAACTGTTTTAAAAAATGGAGCAGAAACAATCATATAAGAATGAAAAAAGATTGAATTAGTAAAATAAATGCTTTCAAAATTGCAAAAAATAAATTTCAGATTCAGAAAGTGGCATCCAGATAGTAAAAGAAAAGAGAAAGCTGCAAAAATATTTGTAAAATCATCAGAACCTAGCTTAAACCTCCACATATAAACCAAATCACCCATATGTCCACTAACAAAATTTTCCTCTTGGATTCACAACGAGCCTCTTTGCTAAAGTTTTAGCTGCACATGTCGAATAATAGGGTATTGGAGAGTAGACACATAGAGGAAATTCTGCATAATAAAGAATGGTTTGGAAGGAAACAAAACACGAAAAAATTAAGGAAAATGGTTTGGGTCTCAAGTTGGTGGGCACCGTAACAATGTTAGATTAAAATAATGCAATGTTCTATATGTATGTAATTATACTTTAAGGTGGTATTTGATGCACAAACGGGTTATGGTGGAAGTGGAACAATATGAAATACAATAGTTTTTTTAATAAACACGTCAAACACAAAACAAAACTCATGGCGTTTGAGATGTATCTGAAAATGAAAATTGAGAATTAGAAGAGAGAAGATAAAGAACGTAATAAGTCATACATATTGATTCTGAAATCATGTTTTTATGTGGAAGGAACAACTACATATTTGGTAGAAGGAACCTACATATTTGGTAGAAGGAACAACTACATTTGGCAGCAAAATCATGTTTTTATGTGGAAGTGAATCAAATTCCAACAAGTAATATAAAAATGTTGGTTTATGTTATGAGGGTAATATTTATGCACTGGTATATAAAAATTTATCCACAGTCATTCACCATTCATTTGAATTATTTTTTTTAAAAAAGTCAATGATGATTGAAAATGAATGGTGGTGTAACAACATAAATACTCTTACATTATTAGTGTATATATCTTTTTCTCTTATGTTATTATAAATTTTCTTTTTAATGAAGTTTCATTTTTTAATTGGATTGCGATATTAGATGAGAACACCAAATGAAACAGGTGATATTCATTCCGTGTAGAAGGGCTTGTCTAAAGTTTGTGAGAGTGAAAGTGATGAGTGTGAGGTTTTCTATTTAAATGAGAGTGATGGTAAAACTATTGTGTTTAATATTAAATAAAATCAACTAAACTTGCTACAAAAGCGCTATTGAATGTGTGAAAATGAGCGGTATTTGCTATAGAAAGTGTTGTTGAAATTGTGAATCATAAAATCAACAATGTTTGCTACAAAAAACATTATTGCTTTACCTATTATTAAGAACGATTGCTATATTAAGCGCTATTGAATCTATACCCTAGATCTCTACCTAGAAATTAGTAGTATTTACACACAAATGTTATTAAATCTGTGTTGTTAAAACTCAATTATGAGTAGTTCCAAACCTTGCTGTAGTGGTAAAATTGTTTGCCATTTGACATGAAAGTTATAAGTTCAAATGATAAAAACAACCTATTTACTTGAGAGGGTAATATTATTTACATCTACACTCTTTAGATGTTGGGTAATAGAGTTATGAAAATAATATTACGCAACTAAAATAAAGTTGAGAAATTAAACAAGAACTTACACAAAATATTTAATGTGGAAAAAACATATCAAAATGGTACGAAGGAAACAACCACAAACAAAAATATAAGGTTTTCACTATATGGGAAATTTTTACAACCTCCCTAAGGAGAGAACAATCACACACTCTCTTCAATTAGACTCTCTATATATAAAATAGGAAAAATACTAACAAAACACTTTAAATATTTGTTGATGCACTCATGCTTTGGATGCTATGAATGAAAAATGTAGCCTTTATTTATAGAGAATACCAACATGCAATGCATTACATGCATTCTCCGGACTTTCATACACCTCATCATGCCTCCATTTTTTATTATGAAGGCCAAAATGACTTTACTTTTCTCACAATCTCCCACTTAAAGTCACTTTTGGCAATCTTTCAAAGCCTTTCTTAACTTGTCAATTCTATATTGCTCATGTTTCTAATAGGTCATACAAGGATCTATAGCACTTAAAGTCAACTTTGTCAAACTTTCAAAACCTTTCTTAACTCGTCATGACATCTGCTAGGTTCTATTCCGTACGACTCTTTTGCATATTCACACTTCATTCTTCTAATACTTCTCTGATAAGATATTGAACTCTTATGTGCTTTGTTCTTGAATGAAAGGCTCGATTTCTTGCAATGTGAAAGACAATTTGTTTGTCATAATACACAATAATATTTTTTTCTATTTGAGGTTCATTTGTATGTTCGGACTCTTTTAGCAACATTCAATGCTCGTGACCTAGATTTGTCATGTAACGACTAACCATTCCAATGACCTGAGAGATATTCGACCTTTTCCATATCAATATATACATAAGACTTCTTACTATTGATGCATATAGAACATGAGACATTTTCATCATCTTTGCTTCGTTGCAAGGACTCGTACTCAAGATAATTTATGATTGATGAGAAGCGGGGTGGAGATTGACTTACAATCTTGCATGTTGAAGAGCCACAAAATTTCCTTCACATAATTATTTTGTGAAAGCCAAAGCTCCTACCTTTTATGTCTCAGTGAATTTGCATCCCTAGTAGGTCCTAAGTACTCAATATCGAACTCATTAGCCAATTGTTCCTTCAATTCCTATTTGTTGGGGCCTACTACCAACATGTCTTCCACACACAATAGGAAAATCATGAAGGAATTAAATCTTTTGTACCAACATTTGGATGCCTATTTTAGATTGTACAAAGATTTGGTCAACTTGCAAACCAAGTTTTTTGTTCTTCAAAGGCTAATAGTTGGAGCTAGAGGTGTCAAAACGGGCTACCCAGACGGGTTCGGGCTATATCGGATCGGGCTAAAAAGCCCGGATATGATTTATGCATATCAAATTGTAGTCCAAACTCACCCTAAGCGGGTTGCGGGTAGTGGTAGGCCGACCCGCATAATATTAAAAAATTATTTAATTTTTAACTTATTTAATTTATTTAATATATATATATATATATATATATATATATAATTTGATATTAATGTATAACTTTTTTAACACACTTCCTATGCCCAATACAACCAAACTTATAAATCTAATGTCTTGTTTTTGAGTTAAGATGTGAAGTCCACATATATGATTTTTAACATAACTCGTTTATTAAATATCTCATTTTTATTGGACTCTGACTTTATAACACAATATAATTTGGACTTCACTATAATATATAAACTATTAGACACTATCAAAACATTATCATTTTTGTATGTTCTTTATCAACACTTTTATTATGAACTATTATATTAAATTTGGTTGCGTGGAGTTCTCTATAGGAAAAAATATGTTATCTTTTAGGTACACAATTAAGAAAGGAAAAATTAAATTTATATGGTTTAATGTCTTCTAATTTGATTTGATACATTATTTTTTATTGGGCTTAAAAAGATATTATGCAAAATAAGAGAAATAATATAATATTTAACTTTGTAACATTATTGTAATTTATAAATATTTATGGTATATACATTACTCTATTTTTTATTCAAAGTTCATAACATAATATTTATTATCTATTTTTTTATTATAAGTTGTTTTGTAAAATAATTTTTACCTAAGGCTTATTACCAACCCAAAGGTTCCAAAAAAGATTAAAAAATATAAGGAAAAGCGGGTAGCCCAAGCCCGCCCAGGTAAGCCCGGTCGGAACCCAGTTTTCATATAGCCCGGCCCAGCCGAGCTAAAAAGCCCGGACGCAATAAAAAGTCTATAAAATGATATCCAAGCCCTATAAATTTTCGGGCTTTGACGGACCGGCCCAACAAGGCTGGCCCGTTTTGACACTTCTAGTTGGAGCATATGCATCTAGTCCTCAAGTTTTCTATGAAGAAAAACAGTCTTTATATCCATTTCTTCATTATGTAAATCAAATGCAACACACATATCTAGGATTATTCTAATTGTGGTAAGTCTAACCACTAGAGAGCATCGAAATCAATGCTTCTTTCTAACCATACCCTTTTACTACAAGTCTTGCACGATACCATTCCACCTAATCATTTCCATCTCTTTTGATCTTATAGACCTATTTAATACCAATGGCTTTTCATCCTTTTGGAAGTGTAGCAACAAGCTCCCATGTTTTGTTTCTATGTAACGCTTCCATTTCCTCTTGCATTGTTGTCATCCATAGAGTAGCATGTGAACTGTTCCAACCTCCTAAAAGGTTAATGGTTCTTCTTCTTTAATTAGAGTATGATATGCATCGTGGCTTTCCATCAATAGTCTGAGTGCCATGATAATGGTTTCTCAATTGTTCTGATTGTCGAGCTAATGTATCATTGGTATCATCTAGTACTTGTATCTCGTGCTCCGATTCAAGTTCATAAGAATCATCTTCTCCATATTTTTCATCTATGTGAAATTTAGTAGTCTTTTTAACATTATTGTTATTTCTCTTCTCGCTTTGTAGTTCATTTTATGCAAATATGACATCTCTGCTGACAACAACCTTGTGGCCAGTGGGATCCCACAACGATACCTCTTAACACCGTAGCATAGCCTAAGAGTACACATTTCTTGGATTTTCAGTCCTAATTATTTCTTTATTAGGAGTTGTACATCATGTACAAAGGACATTTGAACTATAAGTGTCAAATGAGATTGATTTGGATTTGGGTCATAATGAATGGATGAACGATTCAAGTTCATAAGAATCATCTTCTCCATATTTTTCATCTATGTGAAATTTAGTAGTCTTTTTAACATTATTGTTATTTCTCTTCTCGCTTTGTAGTTCATTTTATGCAAATATGACATCTCTGCTGACAACAACCTTGTGGCCAGTGGGATCCCACAACGATACCTCTTAACACCGTAGCATAGCCTAAGAGTACACATTTCTTGGATTTTCAGTCCTAATTATTTCTTTATTAGGAGTTGTACATCATGTACAAAGGACATTTGAACTATAAGTGTCAAATGAGATTGATTTGGATTTGAGTCATAATGAATGGATGAAAAGTCATTCATCAATCTATATAAATTCATTTAAACCATATTTTAAGTTATCATTCATCCATATCCAAATTTAATGGATGAAATCCAATCCATCCATGACTCCGTTTTGATGGATATGGATGGATGGATATCGAATCCATTTCATTTTTTAATAGAATTAAAAACACTCTTGAAAAAAATTATTATCTCAACAAAACTTTTTTTAAAATCACATATTAAAAAAAAGCACTTTTAAAAATCATTTTTTGAAAAAAAGTGTTTTTAACTTTTTATTAAAAAAGTGTTTTTTGAATATTTTAAAAAATTATTTTTTTGCAATATTCTACAAGTATGAGACATTTAAAGTTATACGTGTAAAGTTTTTAACAAATATTTATATATGTTATATACTTAAAAACAAATTTTTAATATTAACTACTTTCACATGTCATATAATTGATCTCAATTTAATAAAAAAAATTCAAAGTGAGAATGAGAAGTGCTACAAGAAAGTAAGAGTTAAGATGATGATTGGAATTCAAAATCAAATAACGCCATTTTTTAAATGTTTGTTTTTTGGATGGATTGAATATTCATCCATATGGTTTCACCCATATGGTTATATCCATATGGATATAATGGATGGATTGGAATCCTTTCATTATAAAAGTTATCAATTAGATTACATCCATTTAAATCGATTACCTCTAATTAATGTTTGGATAGATTCAATTTTCTTGAATTTGGATGAATTATGGATAATTTTGCCACCTCTAATCTGAACATATGGAGAGAAGAATAAGCTACTGGTTTGTCAGTCCACATCTCCATGGGCGAACAATGATGTCCTACGTATTTAACTTGTCAGTACAAGCTACTTCAATTTCTAAGGCATGATCATTTCATGTGAACAAAAATCCTTCTGTGATAGACTCATAAGTGCAAAAATCAATCTCGTCTTGGATTCATGTGCCATGTTGCTGCCAAATCCATTATCCAAACACCATTGAGCTAGTTTCCACCTTTAGAACTAATTGTTACTTCATTATATAGGATTTCTCCATCATTTGTAGTACTTGCAACACAATCTTCAGATGTAGTTGTTTTAAGAGTCTTCCCGACACTCTTCTTATTGTGTAAACCATCGTTTTTCAAGTTCTCTCTCATCTCATAGGTGTAACATTCGATATTTTGATCTACCATGATCGTGCCTCCCAGTGGAGTCATGTTCCAATGGTCTTCCTCTCACCATCATTAAAGCCTCTACTTGCTTTGAACCTCCCAATATATCTTCTTCATTCTTTCACCTAGATTATTCTTCAAGAACAACTCCGACAACATCATCAAAAGATAGATAGATCGACATAAACATTATTGTTTGTAATGTTGACAACGATGTAATAATAAGAATCTATTAAACTCTGAAGTAGAAGTTATGCACGTTAATTTTATGCTACTTTAAAATCTATCAGTGTAAGTTGAGCAAATAGTGTATTTAGATTGTTGATGTGATTCGTCACCGATGTGGATTTACTCATCGAAAGAGTATGGAGTCTCTTCTTTAAGAATATTATATTATGAAGTAAGTTGACCTCATACGGTTTAATGAGTATACCTTAGATCTCCATTGCATTCCTCTTTCCTTTAATGCTCGACAATACGTAATCTGTCATAGCAAGGTATAAATTAGCAACAATATTGTCGTCCATCTCCTTCCACTTATTATTAGTTACCCATGTGGTTCTTCATTCAATTTCTATTAAATAATTATCCTTCCATAGGATTGTCTTTATCTTCAATTACTCCCGACCGGGCTTACCTTATTCAGATTCTAGTTTTGATTAATGTTAAAATAGCAAATCACATAAAGGCCAAATTCCGACCAATATATGCTCAGTGTCAGATTACTATTAGAAGGTTAATGCCGGTTAAAGTATCTTCAATTATTAAAGTTATTTCCAGCCAAGGAATTCAACTCGTTTAGATCGAAGTTGAAGGGTTCAACTTATTGGTATCCCCATCAAAGTCGTCATGTTTATATTCAAAGTCCTTGGGTTATTTCCGGCCAAGGTTACGTTGTCAAAATTCAAGATCCAATCATCAATATTAGAATCTCTGGTTATTATTGGAATATCAAGTCAGTTATTATTGGAATATCAAGTCACTTATTATTGGTATCTCCGATCAAGTTTGCTTTGTTTATGTTCGGCTTTTGCGGATTATTTTCAGCTAAGGTTACCTTGTCCAAGTCTAGGTTCAGTTTTTTATCAATTCTGACCAAGCAGATAGCATGAAGAAAAAAGACGGACAATTGAATAAAAGGCGGTCAACTTTTCCTTGGGCGGCATGCCCCTTCTCTTCCGATTGCTCTAGTTTGGCCCTCATATGCTGGACTTCAAGTTCTGCCTCTTCAACTCAAGTGGTCATCTTGGTCAGCTTTTCATGGTTTTCCATGGCCGCCCGATGTGCACACTCTTGCCGATGAGACATCACTGACAACTTTTCACTAGCCGACATGGCCTAAGCTTCCACACTCTTCATTTCTGCAGTATGTGCCTCTTTTAAATTCTGCAGCTTGGCAAAATGTTGCTCTTGAAGAGTGGTCAGGACGCCGCTATCCACCTGAATGAGGAGGACCCCTTCCTTTTCAAAGTATTTTGCCATTACAGTCAAGAGGAGAGAAGACATCTGGAACTACTTTAGCAAGTCAGACATGGATATTCCGTATAGAACCTCTCTCACTTAGGGACTTAAGATATTTGGTTCCACTTCCCGAGCAACCCAAAAGGACGAGAAAATCCGGCTAGATCGGGTTGTCGACTCCTTCCCCTTCTTGGAGGACTTTTGCCCAGCAGGACTAAGAGTCTGCACCTTGGCATCATTGACGACCTCCTGCCCTGAAGGAGGGTTAAATACAGATTCTCCAGTCAGGTTGACCGTCGGTTGGGCTGGCGAGAGAATGGGAATGAGTCGAGCAACTTTACTTAGCGTTTTCTGAATAGAATGAGGGTCTAACCCATGACCGGAAGCAGGAGTCCTGGCAGGAGAAGAGGTTCGGGCAGGTTTAGTTGTAGATGCCCCATCTCGTCCCCTCCCAAGTGTTTTTTCTAGCAGGATGGATCTTGTTTAGATTACTACTTATATCGGCTTGAAAATAAATTAAGAAGGGTTAAGTATACGACAAATGATTGACCAGGTACACATAGACAACCAGACCAACCTACCTATGAGCTACTCCATGACCGCATCCCCCTATTGCATGGACGAGAAAGACATGGTAGCACCTTCCTCCAGCCAGTCTAACATCTCCTTGGCTGCATTCACCTCCCGACCAGTCAAACTTCCATCACTGGTCAAAAACCTTTAAGTAGGTTTCTGATGGAACTCCCTGTTCCAAGCGAAGGGGAACCGTCTCCTACCATCCAGCCTATAGGCCCATGGATGACTAGGCACATCCTTGATCTCTACCCAATAAAAACCCTCTTCTAGTTCTTCACTGACTGGTCAAAAGGGGTGAACAAGGCCTGCTTGTTCCTTGACTAAAGGCACACCCACTCGTGACGACTCTAATTCTCCTTGTCCGAGTTAGTGTTGTGGGTAACTCGAAACATCCAGAAAAAGAGGTTGACCGAGTAGGGATACTTCATGACCCTGCACCAGATGGCGAATGCCCAGATAAAGCCCTAGGCATTCAGATGGAGCTGGGAAGAGGCAACCTGAAGATGATCCAGAACGACCACACTCTAGTCATACAGGGGAAGATGTAACCAAAGCTTCCAAGAGTAGATGTCGTATAAGTAAAAGGCATAGTCGATCCCCACCTCAAATTAGAGATCTTGGTAGACCCTCTCGACAACCTGAGGAGACTTTAGGACAATGGTGTTCGCCGGACGCTCCAGGATGTTCATATTAGGTCAACTATCAGTCGTGAAATGGTTACTAAACCCTAGTATTTCCCGATCCACCCATCAATACTAACCACCAGGCTTGTCCAAGCTGGGGGATGACTAGCTGATCAACTTTTGCTGCATAAGTTCTACTTCAAGACAACGGTGTTCGCTAGACACTCCAGGATGTTCATATTGGGTCGGCCGTCAACCGTGAAATGGCTACTCAACCCTAGTATTTCCTAGTCCACCCACTAATATCGACCACCTGGCATATCCAAGTCGAGGGATGACCAACAGATCAGCATTTGCAGCACATATTTTCGCATTGTTAACCTGTTAGTAGAAGAAGCGTTAGATTCTAAACTAGATTCCCCATCCAAGATCGGACATCACTTCTCTAGAAAAGTTGTTCGGTCCAACATTGCTACCCCGCTACTGGCTCTTATGCTCCCCAAACTGGCCAGCAGGGTCGGAAGTGCTAGATAACTCAACATTCTCTTAACACTCGAGTCCGTCCACGTTCACAGGAAGGTCCTAGTCGCTGACCACGTTGGAACGTCCGAGTGATGAAGATGGTGGTGGTACAAGACCTCCACCTCATCAGAGCTAGACCCATGCTCGGCATGCGACATTTGAACTATATGAAAAAGATAGGGAAATAAATTACCTAAAGGAAAGCTTGGAAAGTTGAAAGAAGATGGGAGAGACAGTCAGAAAAATAACGTGTTCGGTAGCAAAAGAGTTTAGAAAAATATAATGGAGTGAACCTCATGGCCTAGTCACAGTCTCATCCTGCCCGTCCAAAAAACAATTGAATGCAACCCAACGGAGGCCCAAGAACCAAGACAAATAGTGGCGAGAAATGAACTGAAGAGCCACACTCAAGTACCCCGTGCCGAAAAACGGCTTGATGACAAACTAACGACGGTCGACCACATGTCAACCAAGTTAGAGCCCTAATGATGACCTAGAGTCTACCAGCGTGCCCGACTATCCAGCATCCTACTAGACTAGGGGCAACTATTTCATCCCGGACATCCGCGAATCTCATAAGCCCGGATAGTCCTTTTTCCTAACCAACCAATATCCAGACACAACTAGTTAGAGGATTTCACATACCCATTGATCGGGACCCATAGGTCAGGTCCGGGAGCAATTCTGCCTGATACGTCGCCAACAACGCACTGCCACGCCACCTACAATCTCACCTACCCACTGTCAACACGACAAGGACATATTATAATACAGCTAACATACTTGCCACTGACAATAAGTCAACTATACACAAAGTACGGCCCTGCCAAAGCCGCCTGACATGGGAAAAGCAGCTCCCGATAGGCCAGAATGGTCGGCCATACCAACAGTACCCTCCAGAGCCATGTCATCCATCTCAACCATTATAAATAGGGGTCTTCCCCAATAGGAAGTATCACTTAGAACTTATATGTGGCCATTATTACTCTCTATTTACTTCTTATCTCTCATTCATTGCTCCCGAGAATTACATCTCTAGTCGTACTGAGTTGATCGTTAGAGAACATTTTTTGGTATCTCCACCGACGTGTCTAAGTCAACCTCCATCCAGATTCTAGAAGAACTATTGTCTGGATATTTGAAGAAGTCTTACTCGAACCTCTTGTTCAACCAAACCGTTCAACCACAAAAGAACATTCGGATAATTTTGTCAGGTACCTTCATCGACGGGTCCAAATCAACCCCATCAAAATTCTAGAAGAACTATTGTCCGGATATTTAAAGAAACCTTACTTATATCTATAATCTGACCAAACTGTTCATCCACAAAACAATAAGATGAATAATAAAGTATCTATACAGACTCCAAACATTATGTCAACTTTCACTGACAGCACTATCTTTCCTTTTATTTATTTATTTGGAAAACCAAAATAATTTTACTTCTCTCACATCTTACTATGCTACTCAGGAGTCGTAAAAAGTGCCGATCTTTTATTGCTCGTAGACCAAATCAGCCTCTGTCTGTCTAAGAAGCCAGCTTTGTTCTTAGCCATACAGTGTGGCAATTCCAAAATTAACAACAGTGAAGGTACCATCATAATAATTAGTACCACCATCCATTTGTTGACTGTCTTAAAATGGGATTATTTATCAGCAACGAAATTGTAGGTCTGACAGCACAATTTAATATATCATGACCTGTATAATATAGGAACCAGGAAAAGGCAGTAGAATAAGTGAATAAAGTAGGTAGTGAGATAGAAATTTGTTGTGTTTTGTTGTATTATATCTTATCTTATATGTTATCTTGCACTAATAATAATATAGCAAAAATAATAATAAAGTAAAGTTTAATTAATATATCATGCTTTTATTACATTGGAGGACATATAAGATAGAATTTAAGAGTTGTTTTTGTAAGAGTTTTTATAATATTTTCTTTTTCTATTATTTATTATTTTCAAATCTATCACATTATCTTTACCATATCACTATTGAATGCATCATGAAAATGACAGGTCACATCCCACAAGTATCTTGCGCAACATTTTAGGACAGATACTACTCTCTTTTTTAATGTGTATTTAATATTAGCTTCATTTAAATATATTAAATTTTAACTTGCCCTTTTGTTTATTTCTAAAAAATGAAGGTTTAAATGCAATTTGATGTCTAAACTTTAATTTTGATGTCCTAACTTTAATTTTGATCTTGTGCAAAGTTCATCCCCAATTTTTCTCTAAACAATTTGGTTCTCAAACTTTTGCCTTTTTATCTAACAAAACTAGTGGTAGAAGCTTATAAGGTTATAAGTATTTAAGTCTGAAAAAATGAAAAATTGAAAAGAAAGAAAAAAGGCTTCATGCATTACGTAGTATAAAAGCTTAATCCCCCACCTCTCAATTTCGATAATATCGTTCAGACTAACCATTTCCACTTTATGGATTTGAAGCTCACAATTTCTATTATCATCTTTCTTTTGGTGTTTGTTGAACTGTATCCAGGTAAGTAGATTCTTCACGTATATATTTCATTTTAACAATTAGCGTATGCTAATTTTTTAATGAGTTAACACATGCTTGTTGAATGATACCTAATAAGGCCAAATTCGGGATTATCTTGTAGCTAGAATCAGCAACTCCAAGAATCAGAGTGGATGGAGTAAAACCAGCAACAAAGGTAAAGTAATTGCATATATTAAAAAGGATGGGAATCCACTTACTCCAAGAGTAAGATTTTTAGACTTACTTTATTAAAATGTGGTAAGTGTATAAAAGAAAGCTTAAAGAAGCTTAAAGAAAGAAGAATGAGAAACAAAGATCGATAATGTTTTCATTGAATGAATTGAATTGATTGAATAAGAAGTGAGTCAATATGACTTATTTATACAAGAGAAAAAAATAAAAAGAAAGTTTGTAAAGCAAATAACTAACATAAATCTAACTTGTTAATTCCTTACTTTCTAACCAACTACCATCTTCTAAAATAACTTATCATATATCTTTAATATCCCCTCAAGCTGGTGAGTGAAAATTTTTACTCTCCGGCTTGGAATTGATTTGAAGCTTGATTTGAAGTAATAACAACGCTTAACTACCCACGGCAGAAGTTATATCATCAAACGCTTAACCATCCATAACAGAAGTTATATCTTTGTTTAACCACTATGGACAGAAGCTATCATCCAATGTTTAACCATCCATGACAGAAGTTATATCTGAGCTTAACCATCATGGAGAGAAGTGAATCAACCATTGATGATGAAAGAGAGAGAAGTATCAAAATCTTGATCCCAATGAGATGCTTCAATTCTCAATTAATATCATCTAATCATTTTTAAAATTTTAAAACACTAAATAAAATATATAGTAATTGCGTACTTAAATAATAGATCTTAAAACGTTCTCAATTAATATCATTTAATCACTTTAAAACCTAAATAGTATGAAGTCATTGTTATTATTAATAAATGAGCTATGACATTATAATTAATAACGAAATCTGTTGATATTCTATATCGCTTAAAAAATAATATGCAATAAATTTATTTCAAAATAATCATTTTTAATACTAATTATTTAAATAGACCTTAAAATGTTCTTAATTAATATTATTTAATAATTTTTAAATTTGAAATACATTTTTTAAATTTTAAAACGCTAAATATGATATGTATTAATTGCACTTTAAAACAGTAGATTTTAAAATATTCTCAATTAAATCATTTAATCATTTTTTAAAACTTAAATAGTAGGAACTCATTGTTATTATTACTAGAATGAGATATGATATTACAATTAATAAGGAAATTCGTTGTTATTCTACATCACTTAAAAAATGATAGACAATGAAATTATTTCAAAACAATCAATTTTAATACTAATTATTTAAATAGATCTTAAAACATTCTCAATTAATATTATTTAATTATTTTTAAAACTTAAATAGTAGGAATTCAATCATATTACAAAAAAAATGAGCTATGATGTTACAATTAATAATGAAATCTGTTGATATTTTATTTAACTTAAAAATAAACCAGCTTGAGGGGGATATTAAAGATATATGATATGTTATTTTGGAAGATGATAGTTGGTTAGAAAGTGAGAAATTAGCAAGTTAGGTTTATGTTAGTTACTTGCTTTACAAACTTTCTTTTCATTCTTTTCTCTTGTATAAATAAGTCATATTGGCTCACTTCTTATTCAATCAATTCAATTCATTCAATGAGAATATTATCAATATTTGTTTCTCATTCTTCTTTATTTAAACTTCTTTAAGCTTTCTTTTATAAACTTATTGATTCATCAAGAAACTTTCTTTTCATGGCTCTTACCACATTTTAACATGGTATCAGAGCGTAATTATTCAATAGCTTCCGCTTTTATCGTTCTAAGATTCAAGAAAGAATCATCATCGTGCATCAATCATCAAAGTGAGGAATCTTGCACTATGACTAAGGATGGTGATGATCATAACGTAAATCAAGGGGTGTAGGTGGAATACCTTGTTGAAGTTGTGCAACTTCTTTTTCATCCTCTTTAATCATTATTGTTGACTCCTCAAAACCATCAAGAAGACCATAAAAAATACTCAGTATTCTCTCAAACTACACCATTAATGCTTCGTTATTCTTCTTTCAAATGCACAGATTCATCACTAATCTTCACCCGATACCTGATTGCTTATGTTCAAGGAGGTCTTTTACAAGGAAATGCTTCTGATTATGGCTCCATCATTCGAAGATTCAACATTTATCATCACTCATCATCAATTTATCATATATAAGATTAAATCATTTTCTTATTCTTCATCATTTATCCCTCTTTCTTATTCATCAATGTTTTAATAAAATTGAATTCCTACCATTTAAATTTTAAAAATAATTATATAATATTAAGTTAGAAAATTTTAAGATCTATTTAAATAATTAATATTAAAAATGATTATTTTGAAATAAATTCATTGTGTGTTATTTTTTAAGCAAGATAGAATATCAACATATTTCCTTATTAATTGTAATATCATAGCTCATTCTATTAATAGTAACAATGGATTCCTACTATTTATGTTTTAAAAAATGATTAAATGGTATTAATTGAGAACGTTTTAAGATATACTATTTAAATATGCAATTACTACATATCTTATTTAGCGCTTTAAAAATTATAAAAATTGATTAGATGATATTAATTGAGAATGTTTTAAGACTTATTTAAATGCGTTTAATATAATTTTAAAGTAGAAAAAAATTAAGTTTAATTAAAAATAGGAAATCGAGAACCAAAATCAACAAGTCAATGATGCATTTCAGTGAAAGATATACTAATTTGGAGAAATTCCTTAACACCTAGAAGTAAAATTATGAACTTTTAAGTTGATTGTCAAAATGAATGGCATATCAATAATTGAAAAGATGAATACAATTTTGACCATATATTTGTAGCATCATTATTAAGTTTTGCAAATAAAAAATGTTCATCACTTTATTATTCACGTACCCTTCCCAAAAAAGAAAATTAAAATTTAAAAGTAGAAACAAATCAACTATAATAAAAAAATATCAAACCCAAAATAAAACTCTGGAAGTGAAGGATGCATTGCAGCTAAATATCATAACTTGAAGAAGTTAATTGACAAATAGAAGGACATATGAATAATTGAAAAGAAGGATACAATTTCAACCATATATTTGTAACATCATTATTAACCATTAGATATAAATAAATTAGATAAAATTAATAACGAAATAATATCACTGAAACTTTGCATTAGACAAAATCGAATACCAATAATATGAAAATTAAACAATTTGAAACCTCCAAACATAACAAAAAATGACAAAATGGCTTATGATGAGCAATATATTACACACTATTCATAACCTTAATTTAGCATGATTGATGATTCTTGGTGCCTAATTGACTATGTTTCACATGGTTTAGTGTCGTGTTTTAGACTTTATTGGACTAATATTCCTAAAATGAGTTAATTTGAGATTATTTGGCCTGGTTAAATCTATTATCATTTTCATATCACATTTGGCACCAATGGCATTTTGGGCATTATGGAAGTCGATGATATGTGTTGAAGTGAAGATTGTATTTTTAATTTAGGAGTTGTTTTTATTGTAATTTAGCTTTAGGTCCATTGTTTAGGCCCAATTCGGTTTATGTGTGTTGGAGGGGTTAAATTCGGATTCCCCACTCCAAACACACACACTTTTACTTTGTCTCACTTTGAAACATAAGCACATTTCTGTTTTCCTTCTTTTTGGTTTACTTCCTCCTTCATTTTCTCATTTTCGGTTTTGCTCTTCCATTGCCATGGAAGGCTAAATTTCTGGACTAAGTTCCTTTGGTAATGTATCACAACTCTTGAGGTTTTTTGTTATTAATGCATTTTCGGTTTCTTTATTGTTGATTTCTTCTATCTTTTCTGAATATGGTTTGCTTAATGCCATTGCTTAGAAACTGGTTGCTTGAGTTTATCTTCACTTAGTTGATTTACTCTCTCTAGTGCATGAATGCTTAGTTCGTGTGAATTTGTTAATCGTTTCATGCTTATACTGATTTCGCCTAATTTGAGGTTTAGGTTCTGGAACTTTGAATTGATTATCGCTTAGTTAATTGATTCTCAACAAATTCGGAAGTTAATGGTTGGAATCTGAAAATAATCTTTTGAAATCGAGGATTAAGTTATGAACAAACGAACCAAAGGTATTTAGCCATTTTATTACATTGTTTAACTACTGTTTCTGAATTTGATTTGTGTTCATACTATCCAACAACAAAAAACCCCTTGAGTGTGTGTGAGTATAAGATGTTTGAAGCTTTGCTTGAAAGATAATCCTTGGGAAACGACCTAGGAGTCACTTCCTAGTACTGTAGTTTTAATTGTTATATTATTTGTATCGGGTATGGCTTCGATCAAATTTGGTGTTGCTGTCGAGGATTATCGGTTCTTTTCAAAGGTTCTTAGTATAGTTTAATGTGTGTCGTATAATAACCATTCTGTTTGGGTTTTAAAATTTGTCTGTAGCATTCACTGTTTGTTGTTTGCTGTCTTATTTAGTTATTTGCATGTTGATTGATTCGGGTGTATGTTGGTTAATATAGTTGTGGTTGGAATTTTTGCATGAAACTTTGTTTCCACACTTCTTTCATCACATATTGAATACTGGATGCAACATAGTCAGTCACCTTGCTGCTAGTTGTGAGATACAAACAAGTAGTGATTAGTTTTACTGTTGATTTTCAATTTTTGGCATAACTTTGGAATCGTTGATCAGAATTGGACATATTATATATGCATTTGGTGTAGAAGCCCACCTGAAAATCCAAAAAGAGTATGTTTACTATTTCTTTTTTATTTTACAAGTTTATGTTTCCAATTGTTTTGATTTTGTTGCATTTAATTAAATTAGTTAGGCTTTGAGTTTTGTCGTGAAACTTTTTGTGGATGTTTCCTATGGTATTAGGATTTTATTGATGCAAAGTTTTGGTTGATGACTGAAATTTAACATGTATTTCCCTTACTGCCCTACATGTTTCTTACTACTACATTTAGTGCATGACTAGGGCAAATCCTAACTCTTTGCATCCAATATATCCTGAAATTGATAGAACATTTCATTGTTTGGTTAGAAAAAAACAAGTTAGGAATTTAAATTTAGATAGCGAGTCTTTTCATCTTAGTGTTAATCTACCTTATAGTGATACTGATTATGCTATTTCTATGCATTCTGCTGTTTCTGTGCATTCTGGTGCATACTCTGAAAATATGGCTAAACCACCTACAATCCCACGTGAGAGGACATTAAGGGAGCTGGTTCCACCTGATTTCACATATGAAAGCTTGTGTATCCAATATCCCAATGAGGATGTGTCATATGTGCTCAAAACTGGACTAATCCATTTTTGTCTAAGTTTCATGGACTTGCAGGTGAAGGTCCTCATAAGCATCTTAAGGAGTTCCACATTGTATGTTCCACCATGAAGCCACGTGATGTCCAAGAGGATCACATATGTTTGAAGGCATTCCCACATTCACTTGAGGGCGCTTAAAAAGATTGGTTGTATTACTTGGCCCCTGGTTCTATTACTAGTTGGGATGACCTGAAGAGAATCTTCCTTGAAAAATTCTTTTCTGCCTCTAGGACCACTACAATCAGAAAAGATATTTTTGG
>NC_032025.1:19862804-19863755 GCF_001865875.1 Lupinus angustifolius
GAACAACTCCTCCTGCAATATTTCTATGAGGGTCTGAACAACATGGAGAGGAATATCATTGATGCCGCTAGTGGTGGTGCACTTGGAGATATGACCCTTTTTGAAGCTAGAGGTTGGATTGAGAAGATGTCTTCTAACTCTCAATAGTTCAGTACAAGAAGTAGTGATGCTATAGTGGTCAGAGGTGTCCATGATGTTAGCACAAATTCGGTGAGGCAAGATAAACTTGAGAAAAAAATTGAATCCCTTGCTACCTTGGTCACTCAACTTTCCATGAATCAGCAGAAACCTCCACTTACTGCACGAGTTTATCGAATTTGCACCACAACTGACCATTATGCTGATGTTTGTCCTTCTCTCTTGGAGCCCAAAACTGGTGACCATCATGAGGCCTATGCTGCAAATATTTACAACAACAGACCTCAACAACAACAACAGAATTATGATTCTCCATCAAGCAGATACAACCCTGGTTGGAGGAATCATCTGAATCTTAGATGGTCTGATCCTTTACAGCCTCATCCAGGGCCACCATTTCAGAATAATAATGCTGCACAAAATAGACCATACGTGCCTCCCCCAGTCCATCTGCAGAGGCAACAACAAGTGAATAACAATCCTGCTCCTGCATCTAGTGAACCTTCATTAGAAGAATTGGTGAGGCAAATGACATTGCAGAATATGCAGTTCCAGCAAGACACCAGAGCTTCCATTCAGAGACAAGAGTCCTCCATTCAGAATTTGACCACCCAGATGGGGCAGATGGCTACTTTATTAAACACATTGCACTTTCGTAATTCTGATAAGTTGCCTTCCCAAACTGTGGTCAAACCGAAGAATGTGAGTGCCATCACTCTAAGGTCATACAAACAGATTGAAGTTGATCTAGCTGCATCAAAAATGAAGCAATCGGCTTTACAAGAGACTGAGAACACTAGTGAACAAATTCTT
>NC_032025.1:19863855-19879331 GCF_001865875.1 Lupinus angustifolius
TCCATTCCTCTTCCATTTCCTCCAACAGCCATTCAAAGTAAGAAGATGGAAGAGGTAGACAAGGAGATCTTGGACACATTTAGAAAGGTAGAGGTGTACATACCTTTGCTTGATGCAATAAAACAAATTCTAAGATATGCAAAAAATTTAAAAGAGTTGTGCACTCACAAGAGGAGGCTCAAAGGTAATGAGAGGATCAACTTGGGCAGAAATGTTTTCGCACTAATAGGTAAACATGTTCCTCAAATTCCTGAAAAATGTAGGGACCCAGATACATTTGTTGTACCTTGCATAATGGGTAATAGCAAATTTGAGAATGACATGCTAGATCTAGTTGCTTCGATTAATGTTATGCCTATGCTTGATGTGATGTCTCTTTTACTTGGACCTATGCCACCCACTTGGGTAGTGATTCAATTAGCAAACAAGTGTACTGCCTATCCTGCTGGTTTGATAGAGGATGTCTTGGTTCGGGTTGGTAAACTTATTTTTCCTGTTAATTTTTATAATCTCGATATGGAAGAGAGATCCTCCCGTACCATAGTTCCTATTATTTTGGGGAGATCATTTTTTAGAACAGCCCGAACCAAGATAGATGTCCATGATGGAACATTATCTGGCCCGAACCAAGATAGATGTCCATGCTAGAACATTATCTGTGGAGTTTGGTGATATTGTGGTCTGGTTTAATATTTTTGATGCTATGAAGCATCCATCTGAGGACCATTCTGTGTTTCATATTGATTTACTTGATGAGTTAACTAATGAGCATATCTGTGATTTCCTTAATGATTTTGATTCTATGTCATTGATAGACTCATACACTTGTCATACATGCATTGATTCTGAAATGTGTAATTCTTGTATCGATGAGTTTGTATATTTTTGTTGATCCAAATGTTGTAGAATCATATTGCACTAACCCTATTGTTGTAGACATCATACAACAATCTGATTTACTTATCCAGGTGCAAGCTATAGAATCTATGTCTGATACTTTGGTTCCATCTGTTTTGCAGGCACCAGCATTGGAGCTTAAACCTTTGCCTGAAAACCTCAAATATGATTACTTAGAGGATGATGAGAAGCTTCCTATTATTGTTTCCACCTCCCTTGATGTTGATCAAGAGAAGAAGTTGTTGCAAGTGCTGAAAAAGCATAAGAAGGCAATTGGTTGGACCTTAGCTGACATTCCTGGTATTAGCCCATCTATGTGCATGCATACGATACTCTTGGAAGATGGAGCAAAATCAGTGAGACAACCACAAAGGAGACTCAATCCAGTCATCCTTGAGGTTGTGAAGAAAGAGGTCACAAAGCTTTTACAAGCTGGGATTATATATCCCATTTCTGATAGTCATTGGGTGAGCCCAGTGCAAGTGGTTCCAAAGAAGACAGGAATTATAGTGGTGAGAAATGAGAGAGATGAGTTGATTCATACGAGAGCGCAGAACAGTTGGAGAGTCTGCATTGATTATAGGAGGCTCAACCAAGCAACAAGAAATGATCATTTTCCTTTGCCATTTATTGATAAGATGCTTGAGCGCTTAGCAAGTAAATCTCATTATTGTTTTCTTGATGGTTTTTTGGGGTACTTCCAGATCCATATTGCTCCTGAGAATCAGGAGAAGACCACATTCACCTGCCCCTTTGGCAATTTTGCCTATAGGAGGATCCCTTTTGGCCTATGCAACGCCCCTGGTACATTCCAGCGATGTATGGTGAGCATTCTTAGTGACTTTTTAGAGAATTGTATAGAGGTGTTTATGGATGATTTTAGAGTTTATTGATCTTCATTTGATGCATGTTTGGGTAGTCTAGATAGAGTTCTTCATAAATGCATCGAAACTAACCTTGTTCTGAATTATGAAAAATGTCATTTCATGGTAGAGCAAGACATAGTTTTGAGCATGTGATCTCAAATAGGGGAATCGGGGTAGACCCTGCCAAGATAGATGTTATTTCACAACTGTCTTACCCCTCTTCTGTGCGAGAATTCGTTCTTTTCTTGGTCATGCAGGTTTCTATCGCAGGTTCATTAAAGATTTTAGCAAGAAGGCTCTTCCACTATCCAACATGTTGCAAAATGAGGTGGTCTTTGATTTTGATGAGAGATGTAGGGAGGCATTTGATTGCCTCAAGGGAGCCTTGACCACCACTCCTATTATCTAGGCACCTGATTGGACAGTCCCTTTTCAGCTGATGTGTAATGCTTCTAATTATTATGCTTCCAGGACTTTAGATGTTGTACAAGCAAATTACACCACAACTGAAAAAGAGCTTTTAGTTGTTGTATTTGCTCTAAATAAGTTTAGGTCTTATTTGCTAGGTTCTAGAATTGTTGTTTTCACTGACCATGCAACTTTGAAGTTCCTATTGAAGAAAGCTGATTCCAAACCAAGGTTGATTAGATGGATGCTCTTGCTCTAAGAGTTTGATTTGGAGATCTGTGATAGGAGTGAAGCACAAATTTTTGTGGTTGACCACTTGAGCAGGATTGAGGGAGCTGTTGATATAATGCCTATCACATATGATTTTCTTGATGAACAATTTTTTAATGTTTCTATTTCTTTCCCTACCCCTTGGTTTGCTAACATTGTTAATTATTTGGTTGCATATGTTTTTCCTCCACTTGCATCTAGAGCTTAAAATGACAAACTTAAGAGTGATGCTAAATATTATGTTTGGGATGATCCCTATTTATGGAGATTGTGTACTGACCATGTTACTAGAAGATGCATTTTAGATTATGAGATTGAGTCAGTCCTTTAGTTTTGCTACTCTTCTGTAGTGGGTGGCCATCTTGGTACGCAAAGGACATCACGAAAGGTGCTTGAATCTGGATTTTCTTGGTCCACTATGCAAAAGAGGTGGTATTTGATTTTGATGAGAGATGTATGGAGGCATTTGATTGCCTCAAGACAGCCTTGACCACCACTTCTATTATCCAGGAATCTAGATTTTTCTGAACATGGTTTTCTTAATTCCATTGATTAGAAACTGGTTGGTTGAGTTTATCTTCACTTAGTTGATTAAATCTCTCTAGTGCATGAATGCTTAGTTTGTGTGAATTTGTTGATCGTTTCATGCTTATACTGATTTCGCCTAGTTTGAGGTTTAGGTTCTGGAACTTTGAATTGATTATCGCTTAGTTAATTGATTCTCAACAAATTCGGAAGTTAATGGTTGGAATCTGAAAATAATCTTTTGAAACCAAGGATTGAGTTGCGAACAAACGAACCAAAGAGATATAGCCATTTTATTACATTGTTTAACTACTGTTTCTGAATTTGATTTATATCCATACTATCCAACAACAAAAAACCCCTTGTGTGTGTGTGTGAGTATAAGGTGTTTGAAGCTTTGCTTGAAAGATAATCCTTGGGAAACGACCTAGAAGTCACTTCCAAGTACTGCAGTTTTTATTGTTATATTATTTGTATCGGGTACGGCCTCGATCAACTTACCAGGATTCCCGATGATGAAAATGGATTCAACACTGAAACCCCATCTATTTGAAAAATATATATTTTGGATCAGATAACTGTTGGAACATGGTTTGTTGAAAACCATGAGTGAGAACTTTTGGGTGTGAAATATAAAAAACACTCAAGTCCCACATAGAAGAGTTTGAAAAAACAACTCTCAAAGTCTCACATGGAAGAGTTTTGAAAAAAAAAATTAAGCTCCCAAGTCTCACAATGGAGAAATGAGGAACATGTGAAACATCTCATGTTATAAATAGAGGTTTTCTCCCTACATTTTAACTTGCACCAAGTTGAAGGCATTTCCTCTCAACTTTTCTTTCTCCCCCCTAATAATCCGTCGACGCATTTCTGGCAAACTTCTCCCCTTTTCTTTCTGTGGCACTTAAGATTTGGCACATGCAACCAAAGTGGGATTTCGAGAACTGACACAGGTGGTCAGTATTGTGGGTAAAGAATTGGCACAGGTAGCCATATTGTGGGATTTCGAGAACTGACACTGCTAGTCACTATTGTGGGAAGAGAATTGACATGGGTAGCCATATTGTGGGATTTTGAGAACTGACACTGGTAGTCAGTAGTGTGGGAAGAGAATTGGCACAGGTAGCCATATTGTGGGATTTCGAGAACTGACACCGGTAGTCAGTATTGTGGGAAGAGAATTGGCACAGGTAGCCATATTGTGGGATTTCGAGAACTGACACCGGTAGTCAGTATTGTGGGAAGAGAATTGGCACGGGTAGCCATATTGTGGGTAATTTCGAGAATTGGCACTAGTAGCCATATTGTGGTGGGTGTATTCGAGATCGGTTCTTACAGTGCATTAAGAATTCGATAACAGAGATCTGGGTTGTTTTATCCTGGGGACGGCGTGGTTGATAGTCTGCTTGCACATTTTGGGCAGTGTCACGAAACGTCTTAAAGAGAGCGATCTGGTCATGACTCAGCTAGTAAGTATTATTTCATGTCATTTAGAATTGATGCAAGCTACGTAATAACAAGAACTTTAGTATGTGTGGATAAACCCTGATGACAGTTGTTAGAATCCAAATATGTTCAAAATTATATCAGTTTTTATTTCTTTTAAGGGCTTTTATCTCTTTGATTGGTGAAAAATGATAAAAAAATATATCTACTAGTGAATATCTCGTTGAATCGGTTCATGAATGATGAAGTAATGAAAAATAAAATGAGTATAAAATCATACCTCGTTTAATGTTGGAAGAGATTAAATCTGTTTAATAAAGATGAAAAAAAATGTATGAGAACTAGTTTGTGAGTTTCAAAAGAAGAAAAGATTAAAAATTAAATTAAAATAAGAATATAGAAGAAGATTAAGAAGTAAATTGAAATGAAATAAGAGTAATTTGATGAAAATAATTTCTTCTTTAGACATTTGTCACGTATATTTATATTAAGATAATAGAAGAGGAATATAGTGTATAAGTGTTCACTATAAGAATATGTGGGGGACAAGGATCTGCTGTCCTCAAACATGTCCCAAAGTCTGTCCCAAACCAGTCACAATATGCCACATCAGTTAAAAAATTTAAACATTCAAGATTTTATCTATTTTTGATTCATTGTGATTGGTTTGGGACAGACTTTGGGATATGCTTGAGACAGCTAATCTCCATCCATATGTGGGTATATTAGAGGGAAAAAGTTAAGAAAATGTTGACATGTGTCTGTGATAACATGACAATGACGTTTTTTTGTTATATAGATAATAGGCTAATTTTTGTATTAAATATATACATATATATATATATATATATATATATATATATTTGTTATTCATGATTGTAATTTATTACTTATTCTATCATGTAATGTAACCTTGTGTGATTAAACTAGAACACATAATTTATGCCTATGTGTTTTTAGTTTTTTAATATGGTATCAAACATATGTTATCCACCCTAAGGAGAGTTTAGGATCGTAACCCTTCTCTCAGTTGTTCTTTTCTTTTTTGACAATTGGTCATGATCATTGTAGTCATCTCACTTGCATTCATTCTTGTTGGTGGTTATTTCCGCTAGTTCATCTTGATTCCATTGTTGTACCTTATTCGTTCTATCTAACTCATTGTTACACCTAATTAGTTTTACTTGATCCTATTATTTTTATTGACGACTTTACATTTCTTTTTAAGGGGAAGGAAGGGAAAGAGATGATTCGGGAGTCATGAAATACACTTGTAAGATGACTCCCAAACTTTCTTTTTCCATTCATTTTCCTCCAAAATTCAACTTCCAAACTAACCGTAAGTATTTTAATTACAGTCATGGTTGTAGTTATTGTCAATATTGATATGCAGATTGTTGTCATTGTGATATAAATTATTTTTTCATTTTTTTAATTCGATGTCACCCGCTGCATTCTAATGCGGTTACGATGCGACCTAGATGTCACAATGTGATGCGGTTGTGGTGGCTACTACAACTGCAATATTGTAGCTGCCTTACTTAATTTGGTATACAATTTGAATCAAGAATTACATCTGATTGGTTGGGTAACAATGGGATCAAGCATAACTGGCCAATTTTGCTTTATTTATTATCGCCTCTAATTGATTTCACTTGATGTCATTGTAGCCTTCCATTAGTCTTGCTTTTCATGATGTTGCCTCTGATCAATTCCACTTAATCTTGTTATTGCTTCTCAATTTCGTGTGATTTTTTGACACTGGTGAAATAGTTATATATAAATGGAAGGTAAAGGCGCCCCAAAATAATTTTTTGAAAGATAAAGATATCATCAAAATGAAAATTACCAAAGGTACTAAACATATACAAGTTTTGCACAAAAGGTAGGAGAAGCAAAAATCCTACTACTTAAGAGATAATACTCCACCCAGATTGTGCATCCAATTTTAGTTACAAATCAACAGAAGGCATTCAGGAAGAAAAACAAAGTTGACTGAGAACTAATACACACTACTGAAGAATTTAGAAATCCACACCAACAATGGAAGTATTTTCCTTACGTTAGAAATCAAAGAGCGAGAAGATAATTGTGTATGTCATTAATTGTGTTGAGTTTATTCAAGTGTGAAGTTTCACATTGAATATGCGGGGAGGAGTGAAAGAGTTTATAAGTAAGAAAGATACATGAAACTAATGCTTTAAGGTTTTGGTTTAAGACATGGAGTCTCACTTGTGGCTCTCTACTCTTCCCATGTTCCGGTGACAATGAAACTCCCCGGTGGTTGGAGCCTCCTGGTTACAGTTTGGTCCAACAAATTAAATAAATAGAATTAAATGGATTGGCTGAATTGAATTACAAAGAAATTATTAGCATATTATATAGAAAAGACAATAAACTTAAGATTAAATTACACTAATACCCCTGAGTTTCAGTGAAATTACACAAACACCCTCACTTTTTTACACCTACACAAACCCCCTAATTTTTATACTTTCATTATGCTGATAAATGTGATAAATGCAATTAAGTTAAACAAAAAGATGATATTGTTAGGTATTAGTGACAGAATACACCTAGAAGGGAGGTTGAATAGGTGTCGCGATTCTCACTTACCGATATTTGCACCAAAGCCATATTCTGGAAAATTACCTAGTTAATTGATTAAAGCTATGACTTAATCGATTAAGTCGCGCAGAATTAGCCTTTGCTGACTAGCTCAATTACACAGCCAATTACAGATTATACAGAAATAATATAGAAGATATATTTGAACACAAATGATCTTTATTTAGAAGTAATACTATATTCAAAATATCAGCTACAATAGACAATTAAAAGCTACTAAAAATGGTAAAGAGATAAGGGAAAGAAACAACATGCAACAAGGTTTTTATACTGATTCGTTTTGCAGTCCACTGCAAAACTACATCCAGTCCTCCCCTCTGATCCGGGAGATTTTCTTCACTAAAATTGAAACCAATGTGTCTTACATACACACTTCCGATTACAAGACCATGAACGCTTTCTTCTTGAGTTCCCAGAACCTCTACCTTGGTTTGACCTTACCCAATCGCCTAGGAAAACCTTTCCTACGATCTAACCACAACCAATAGTATGCTCTAAACTCAAGACCTCCAAGTCTTAGTGAAGACTCTCTGATCTCTTTGGTGGTACGACACTGAGAGATGACTTTCCTTGTTACACAAGCAAAACAAAAAACAGAGTAATGTGAAGCACTAAAATAGCTCAAACATTACAAGAAAGAACAAGCTATAAACCTTATACAAATCTCACAATTACTATGAACATGTATAAGATCAGAATCATGAAGAACATATAATTTCTACCTTAAGAAATCTCTAAACAGTAATGAAAGAATCATGCAAGAACAAGATAGGATGATGAACACATTTGATAATATGCAATGGATGACATGTTAATCCCTAAGCATAATACTATCTCACTCTAATCTCACATACAATTCTCTCTGCCTATATGACATATATTTAACATGAAAATACACAACTTAACAATTCTAATATGAATGTATTAAATCGTATATGAAATCTGTTGAAAATACAGTTTATATAGAAAAGTTATTTTTCACCTAGTTAATCGATTATGTTGTCTGTTACTCGATTAACGGGTTGTCAAAGAGTAAGTGAAATCTGTTTTTCAGTTATATGTTGAAACTGTTAAAAATTGTTTTCGCGTTAATCGATTAAAGCTTTACTTAATCGATTAACTGGCATATTTTCAGTTAAAATGTTAATTGGCAAACTACCTATATGTTATGTTTATCAACTATACATGTTTTACCTTTATGTTATGCCTAGATGGCATGTCTCATGTAAATGATATGATAGTTTTTAGACTTTGTGAGATTTGCATCTAGGTTTACCTAACCTAGACTCAATAACTAAGACACATCTAAGACTCTAGTCTAGACATGAAGCTCTTGAATATTTGGCATGTTGATTTGTTGAATTGTCATTAAGCTTTCACTAAGTCCTTTGTCTTCATCAAAACATAGGCAAGCTTAAGTGTTCTCTTGACACATTGCACTTTCAATCTCCCCCTTTTTGATGATGACAAACTCAATTCCAAATTTGTTTTGATGCATAGCTTGAAGATGATCAAAAAATGCATGGTTGTTGATTTCAAAGTTAAAGCACATAGCTAGACAAACGGAAGCTTGGTATTATTTACAACCTGCAGACATTAAATATTATTTACAACCTGCACACATTAAACAACAAACCAACCTTTCTCCCCCTTTTGACATTATCAAAAAGATAAACTAAATGAAATTTTGGTCAAAAGTAAGAAGAGATATGAAGTGAACTCAAACTGAAATTAATCATTTAGTGTTGGGAATGTAATTAATTAACTAGTTGATGAAAGACTTGAACAAGTGCACAAAATTACCAGCATTTAATCAATTAAAACAGCAGATTAATCGATTAAACCAGCATAATACAGCAATATGACAGTTTTAATGGCACAGGGGGTTATACATGAACCAATCAAGCATGAAATGATGAAGCATTTTCATTATAGCATTAAAACAGTAGGCTCAATCAAACATAAAATATACATATAACCAAACATGATCAAGAATCATTAAACATGTTCATGCTATATTTGTCATATATAAGCAAAATGAAACCACAATAGGAACGATTTAAGTTCAAATGGCATGCATATCAAGTCATAAATTTGCAGCAATAGTAGATAGTTAGAGTTACAATCCAGAAAGCAAAGAGAAAATATGTCTCGAAATGACAAAGTAGCAGAAATCCTAAAAAGTAGTCATGTAGAAGGACTAAACCTAGGGCAATCTAAGATCTAAGGCCTTCTAATCTAGGGATGCGGAAGAGGATCTCTGTCATCAGGTACGATCAGACTACAATCACCCCGAATAAGGAATCTCAGCTTCTCAAACTCTGCATAAAACCTCGCATTATGTGCCTCATTAGTGTTCTGGATAAATCTCCTCATAGCCTGATAGTGGTTATCGATGTAAACAAACTAACGCTCCTCAAATTGTTCCAAATCAGTATGGTATGAGTCCTTCAAAGACTGAAAGTGTAAATCCATCATGTTGTTCAGCCTTTGCTCCATGGCATCCATCCGAGCAACTCCAAAGGATGAATCTTGTTGTGCAGTTCCAGATGGCTCCCCCCGGCATTAGGCTGATCTGTACCAGCTTGATCCTCATCATCAGATAGCTCCAAATCCACTGTAGTAAAATCTTCCTGGTATTGTCAAGTACTTCCATATTTGTAGATACCCATTTTGTGGATAAGGCTTTCGCCAACAAGGTGATCTTTGTCAGAAGTCTCTGTGACGATGGTGTCAGATACGTCAATATGCAAATAGTCAATAATTCTCGATATGAAGATACTATAGGGCAACAATTTGGATTGCGATGTAGAGACGTTATATATGACCTTTAGAATTTCTTTAGGCCAATTAAAAATTATATTCTCCTTCACAACATACATAAATTTCAGATCATTAAGAGTAGGTTGTGTGTGATTAGTGTTCCTCTGAATCAAGATGTACGCAATCAAATAGTGAAGCAATCTATTCTCTACCGATAAAGAACCTGCTTTAGTCAGTTCTCCCTGGGCATACAGATGGAGACCTCTCAGACATGATTTATATACCTCAGCAACATCGAAATCAGCAAGTCATTCACAATCACCTTGGCTAACACCAGTAGTGGATAAGCCACCCACATTCATAAAAATGCTAGTAGCCATCTCAAACAAATTTCTCGAAATCATAGACCAAAATCTACCATCCTTATAACGAAAGTTAGCGTAAAATTTCCTAATCAAAGTTGGGTATAGATCACCCGTTAATTCCAAAAACATTACAGCACCCTGAGCCTGCATACCTTGCGGAAATTCGAAATTTTGTTCCGCCATCCAGGTAAGATCAACATACCTTATGTAGGTGAGTTTCCTTCCCAGAAATTTGGACAATCGGGTCTCCTGAAGTATGAGTGAATAGTAGAGATCTCCACAGGTGTGCCTCACGTTCGGATTTGAAGATGAAGCATTATGAGGCCTACGAGTGCGGTGAATAGTTGTCTAGAACCTCTTCGAACGTCCTCTTTCTATTGTTAATTAAAACCATGAGTAATGAGAGGAGAAGGAGGATAAGGGAGGGAACCTAGAGCTTAGGGTTTTGGAAATGGGAATGAGATTTCTTGGGAAATAGAGAAACGGATTAGATGAATTGAGGTGCACAAATGGGTAAAGGTGAGGCTTAATACTTCTATTAAGCTAAGATTTCAAATTTTTTGTTTGCATTTGAGATTTTCAGAGAAAGGGAGGAAGAGAGGGTTTGAAAAAGTGACAAAAACGCTTCTGATTCTAATATATTTTTTGTCGTTAAACGATTAAGTGATGTATTTTAATCGATTAAGCAGTGTAAAAATTCCAGGTTTTCAGAAAAATGAGCTCAGGTAATCGATTAAAATAAATCTTAATCAGGCCACATCCCAGTCAACACGGTCAGCAAGCACCAGGCCACATCCCAGTCAACACGGTCAGAAGCTGCTGAACAAGCAGCCTGCAACAGGTGTGCTGAGTGGTGTGCACCCAGACTTGGCTTAACCAACAAGCAAACCATGAAGTCACCCATGACCTCACCTCAAGTAGCCCACCATAGGCTTTTCAGAAGTAGCTCGCAATAGCTGGTTCCATAGCCTACAATTAGCTTTGATGAGTCAAACACAAGGAGGAGACTAAGCTACTTGATCAAGGGACCAAACCCATGCTGAAGGATTTGGTCAGTTGTTTAGCGGTCCAGCCAAGCAGCTCAGCGGTCCAGCATTGAGGCCTATAAATAGAGACCATTTCATTCGAGTAAGATATACCAAAATAGATCCAAAAAACACTTGAAAGAAAGAAATTTCTCACTAGAAACCTCTCTTTGAAGTTCTTTCTTCATTTCTTAGTATAGAGCTTTTAATTTCAAGTAAGTTTTGTAGTTTTTAGTTTAGAATTCAAGATGAGTAAGGCAAATGAGTTGCAAAAAAATTAATTTTGTACTTTCATTTGGAACTCAAAAGCATCCAATCCTTGGATGGATGGCTCATGCTCCTAAAAATTTCTTTTGAATATGGTTATGTAATTTATACTTCTTCTTATATTCTAAAAGTTTGAATTTTAATCATTCAAGTTGGTGCTTTGATTAATTTTACTTGTTTGAGAAATTCTTAATGCTCTTTTTATATTGATCACCTAAAAAATGATTTCAAGTCATAAAATTACTTGTCTCAAACACTTAACAAATAAACTAAGAAGTAGTTGTACTACTTAGTTTATTTTCCAAGTTCAGCATATTTTTCTTAAGATCTTATATTTATTACTACTTCAATATTAGAGTTTTTAGTGTGTGACAACCTAGTCTCTTGTGGACGTGGTATTGTTTAGTAATAAATATAAGTGATTATCATTCTACCATTTTAGGACATACACTAAAAGGAGGATTTTAGAACTTGGTGTTTGGAGTTAATCAAAGTAAAACATAAGAACTTGTCTAAGTAGTTCAAACTCAAAAGAAGTTGAGAAATATCTTTTCCTTATTCAAATTGATCTTGTCTCCTCAAGAATTTGTGAATACTTAGTTTATTTTTCTTGTTAATTTATTTATGTGCAAATCAAACCAAAAAACCATCAAAATACGTTTAACCCATTATTTGTGCTTTGACATATTTATATGATTCATTTTATTAGGTAATTCCTTATGGTTTGACATAACTTTATACTATACTACAATTGAATCTTGAAAGAGGTATAAATTGTAAAATAATAAAGTGATGAAGCTAACTTACTAACTTTTATTTATTGTTATTTACTTTCCGCATTTTATTTATTCTTTAATACCAACCTTCCTCAAGGAAGAAGTTTGGTTTGTTAATAAAATGAACCTGAAAGGGAGTAAATAAATAAAAGGTCACTTAAATTTATTATTCTTCTGTTCTTTAATTATTTATCTGTATCTAACAACTAATTATTCATCACTTTATATATTAGAATACCATTAAACCAGTGTTGGAATTTATTCCACAAAACCGAGATGGTATTCAAGGTACTTAATAATTATGTAATAAGTAATTGCTTCGATACCATTGTATCGGCGTTAGAATTTATTCTAACAAAGCCGAGATGGGGCAAAGAAGGAATGACTTATTTACATGATTATTAAAGAAGTAAGTTGTAACTGGAATATTCTTGAAACCATTATACCGGCGTTATAATTTATTTCAACAAAGCCGAGATGGGGAACAAAGAGTAAAATCAAGTTCTCTTACTTAATCAAACAAATAGAACATAACGAAAATGAGAGTATTAATCTTTCAACAAATTGACACTGCTGTCAGGATGATTTGTTGAGAGGAGAAAATTCCCAACAAAACACCAAAAATATGCTTTCAACATCCATCAGTATTGGGTCATAGAGAAGCCAATGAGGACAAAGAATCCCATTCTCCTTGACGGGTCTTTTTGCTTATTATACCAAGGTACGTGAACTAATGCAAGCATCCTATGTGTCTATTTTCTGTCCACTTTTGGGTAAGTTTATTTTAGCTTTTGTATTGGTTTGAGTACACATCCTAATCTAAAATGGCATTTTCAATCTTGGATTATAGGAAACAAACTCATTTCTTCAACAAAGATATCTCCTTAACTTCCTGATTCCCCTATCAGGTATATTCCAGGCACGATTTCTCCGAACATGATCGAACATTGGTGGTGCAAATTGCTTTTCAACTCGGGTCGATCTTCAACCCTATTCAAGAATGTCTCAATCAACTTAAGTGTTTTCCGAACGTAGAAGTTAATGAAGGATGTTCTAGATGCAAAAGGTCCCCCTTTAGTAATACTCTTTTTTTTATACAAGCTTATTGTGCATTCTGTACATGTTCAACATGTCCATAAAAGATCAATGAGATTTGTAGTAGGAAACGTGTTCCTAAAAGAAGATGCAATACTTGCGTTTCTCTGCAATATATTAATCACAATCCGGATTATATCTTGTTCCTTCAGCATTTTGACGTGCATGCACTGTAATTTCCAGCCATTTAGGGAGTTCTATCAACCGTTAAAGATATTGACTCTTATACTACTATTTTTAGTCTCATCCCACTGTCCATGTAATATTCTAGAGGGAAAGTATTTGCTTGTATTAAAAACCAGTGTTCGGTTCATGTAATTTTCGTATTGTAAGTGAATTAAAGCAATACTTGCGTTTCTCTGCAATATATTAATCACAATCCGGATTATATCTTGTTCCTTCAGCATTTTGACGTGCATGCACTGTAATTTCTAGCCATTTAGGGAGTTCTATCAACCGTTAAAGATATTGACTCTTATACTACTATTTTTAATCTCATCCCACTGTCCATGTAATATTCTAGAGGGAAAGTATTTGCTTGTATTAAAAACCAGTGTTCGGTTCATGTAATTTTCATATTGTAAGTGAATTAAAGCTTGAACTTGAGAAGCTTATGATATACCTTTTTCAGTTTAGTTTTCTTCCAATGATTACAATTGGTGTTTGTATTGATTATGACAACATTTATAACAAAAAAATGCATTCAGGGATAGCTTTGTTTTCTTTTTTTTACAAATAGTAAGAAATAAATCCAAAAGATACCATGATGTTTAGAGACAAATCTGTTAAATAATAAGTTAATGATGTAGTGGATTCTTTGGTAACACACATATGACTCCCACTCGACAACATTAACTTGTAACTTCATTAAAAACGATGCTTATTGTGCACAAGATAAAAAGCAAAAGGTATGACATAATTGAGTGTTCACATCATCTTACATTTTATTTTATCGTATATTTTATCCTTATCTTTTTAATTATATTTAATTTAAATTCTAATTTATTTCTCTAATTGTTTAAAATAATTAAATAAAAGTAATTAAGAAGTATTTATAATCCCTATAAAATTGATGCCTTTTTATTACATGACCACAAAACCGTACACTAGTGGTATTGCACATATCATTTCTTCTGAAAATATCCTCCCTGCTAGGAGAATTATATTCAATTAAGCTTTCACATTTATCTTGTGAATTTCTACTTTAGATTCTTATATTCTTTTATCTAAATCCGTGTAACACTCTTTGCTCCTGATTTTATAGGAACCCTTCACCCATTTAAGTTCCCTTGTAGTGTGAGCATACTTCATCCCTAAAATTGAATGCCTTCCCGGCTTTCTTCAATTACAGACTTGAGATTTTAAATTCGAATCATAATGGATTACTCTGAAAGGTTTTAGGCCTTAACCCTGAACATGTTCTCAAGGAGAATTGCACAATGGTTGGAGATTGATCTATATAATCATTTTTTAATAATATCAATCCATTTACACAACCAACCTTCTTCTATTTAAAACATATCTAGTTTTCTCATTGAATTCCTGCTTCTCATGTACCATGTGAACTTTCTACTCATCAAGGGCAAATCAATCGCCTCCACATTGTGGATGAAATTTTTTATTCACTATATCTCATTAAATGATCTTATTCTAATTGATTTGTGTATGATTGATTATATTTTCAACAATTTTTTACATATATCCAATATATTCTTGATCATTAAATGCAATGTTTATGGTAAGAGAAATTTTGTAGTAATTATGTAGATAAAGTAATTTTGTTCCTTGAAGCCAAAATATATCATTCAACCCACAAGTTAATGAAATTATACCAAGGCAACAAAGAACTAAATTTTTCTCACAAACTAGCAGTGTACCCGTGCACTTGCACGGGTCGCTTCTTTATTTATGCATAATGCAAATATAATATATATATATATACTTTATAATATCAATAAATCATGTATTGAAATATTATATTTCACATTCATATAGGTTCAATATTAACATTGATTTTTTAGTGTATATGTAGAATATTAACAATTATAAATGTGTTTGTATAAGCATTTATTTGTTGAAAGTGTGATTATAGAAAATATTTGATTCTTAAATAACTCAATAAATAAAATTCAAATTGTATTGGAT
>NC_032025.1:19879431-19947325 GCF_001865875.1 Lupinus angustifolius
GGGAGTTTTTTTTATTATGTTGTTAATAGAGAAAATTAAAATTCAAAGAATCTGAACTGTACTATTAAAATTCAGTGCGAAAAATGTCAAAAAACTTTGATGAGGTGAAAAAGTATAATTATTCTTACATTAATGGTAAACATTAAATTATATAGATAGATTAATGTAAAGAAATAATTTGAATGTGAAAAATGATTTCAATTTCATCTAATGTTCAATGACTATTACTTTTTAACATAACAAAACATAGATGTTGTAAACACTCAATTTTAGTGGGGTAGCGACATGAACCAATCACTAATTAATATTAAATTATTATTAGCACATAAAATATATAATATATAAAAAGTATGAAGAAAAATATGTGAGGAGGAGGTGACATGTGACATGAAGGAAAAAATGTAAGGAGAAAGTGACATGTGACATGAGGGAATGAGAAAATGACATGTGGCATGAGGGAGTTTTTTTTATTATATTGTTAATAGATGAGAGACCGCTTGAAAAAGGTTGTTAAAGCTTTTGAAGAATGATGAAGATCTTTCAATATAAATATTAAGACTTCACCATTGAGAAGAAGACGACTAGAACGAGATAGAAAAATCATAGAAATTTGTGTACAATTTTCTCTTTGTAGAATTGATGTATAAAATATTGTAAAGAGTTGATAATAAGCGAAAAAAATTAGTTAAGCAAAAAAAATCTATAAAGAAGATGAAAGAGAAAAATACTTTGTGTTAAACTGAAATAAACTTAACTTCTATTGATTTAGAACTATAGTTATATCTTCACTTAATGAGCTGATTAGATCAAAACCTTCAATCTACAACATTATATTGTTTGCGAGAGATTGCTAATACTAAAGATTCTTGGAGATGATCTGAATATCTCGTTATCCGAAGAGTCAATATAATACTTTATTATTATTTGGAGAATAATGGAAATCCTTCACTTATTGCTTGGGAATTTGAATTTGAGGGGTTAATGTTTTAAACGGTTTCTATTTATTATTTCTTTATGAAAGTTAAAGGAATTCATAGATGTAAAGAGAATGAATGATAATTCTTGTATTGATTGATTCGAAGTTTAAAATCGTGCATACTTATATACATATTCCAAAATAATTTGTGAAGGAAGTAATCACTAACTAACTTATATCAAATTTATAACTATTCATTTTTAATTAACATGTGTAAAATATGGAAAATATGTTTTGTTGATGAATCTATTCTTCCAAAAATGCCTTTAGTTAAAGTGATTATGTGCATAAGTGTATGGGCAAGAATCACTTCATTGGTATGTCAGGGATGGTGCAATGAGCTTATCTAAAAGGCTAATATGGTGTGAAATGTAATTTTGTGGTTTTTCATATTTGGTGAGGATGTAGAGGTTGCTATGTACTTCAACATGACTAATCATCTTGAGGTAGTCATATCCTAGACAAAACAATAACAGTTATCAAACACAAGCTTCTATTGAAGTGAACAAGCAAACATTTGATAATTATGAGTGTTTAGCAGTGATAGTTATGTTGTTAATTAGGCAATTTAAGTAAAGTTGGTTTGATTGAATTGTAATATGTAAAGCTTGACATATTATTAGTGACATGATCAGTAGCTTCACTATCAAGTATCTAAGATTGTTGGTTAAGAGGAATACTTGATACAACATGATTGTCACTATTGGTAGGATCTCGGTTGACCTGGTTGATGTTATGCTCATGGTTAAGGATCAATTGGGGAACTTGTTCTTCTGCTTTATTGTCAGTTTGTCTCTTTTCTGGTTCAGGGTTGTTCTTGATTTAAATCAGAAATTTGGTAGAAATTCATGTTTAAAATAACATGTGTTCAGTAATGTTTTCTTCTTTTCCATAGAAAATACAAATTTTGTTATTATTACTTGACCCATAGCTCCTCCCAAGTGTCCATGTTCCTCCACTTCTCCCAAATCTTTGTTTGCCTCTATTATTGTAAATCCATGCTTCCCTTGACAACATTCTTGCTAAATTGTGTCCTCCAAGATTAGTTTGAGTTTACATAATTTATGATTCCCTCGTTGTCTCCATATATTGTTCATTCTTATTGTCTTTCTTGTTGTAAAACTAGAGAAAATACTTTGTTGATTGCTTGTAAAGGCTCTATGAGTAACATTTATGCTTTTACAGTATTGTATTGATCATTGAGAAAACAAATGACACACTTTGGATCATTATAGTCCTTCATGATCTTTAACCTAGGGTAATTTCATTTATTTATGCAAGAACCGTTTGGGATAGGTCTTAGGGAATCAAGCTCTTCCCATAGAATTTTCAAATTAGTAAAGAAAGTAGAGACATTTTTGTCACCTTATTTCACATAATGAATCTCTTTTAATAAGTCTGAAGTCCTGAAATAGTCACCTTTCGATAATCTATCCTTGAGATCTTCAATAGTTCTTATGCATTTTCTATGTAGATAGTACTTTGGGCAATTTGTTATGTGAGTGGTCTTGTAATCCAAGAAATCACCATATTGTTGCATCTATCCCAAGAATCAAAGATTGGGTTTGATTGTTCTAGTATTTCAATTGAGCAATTCACAAATTTGAATTTATTTTTGGACAATAGAGCCCTCTTCATGGATCTATTCCATGAATTGTAATTCCCCCCATCCAATGGAGGAGAAACCAAAATGATGTATGGATTCTCACCTGGATGGAGATAATAAGGACTTGTTGGGCTTTGTGAAGAATCAAGTGGTTGTGATTGCCCTTGTGTTGTTTTTGAATCAGCACCCTTCGCACTATGATTTGATGTTTGTTGTTTGATGGATGAAAAATGAAAAAAAAAAATGGAAACCTGAATGGAATCATAGTAAAGCTCTTAATTTAAGAGCTCTGATACTATAAAGGAATTCATAAAATTGTCATTCACTTCATTGGTGTGCCAAGGATTCTTCTGTGCCAAGGTGATGCCTATAGTGCGCCAAGGTGATGCATATGTCTATGCCACGACTTGATTTCTAGTGCACCTTCTGATGCGCCAAAGCATGTGTCGTGGCCTAATTTATGATGTGCCAAGACATGGATCTCATGTGTAGGATATCTGATGTGTGTTGGCACGGTTAGTTGGTGCCTTCTGACTTGGTCATGGCTTGATTCCTAATGTATGTTAGCACTATCAGCTAGTGCCTTCTAACTCAGTAATATCTGATTCTTGATGCACACTTGCACGGTCATCTGGTGTATTCATCTGGTGTATCCTAACTCGGTGAGTGTGCATATTTGGAGCATCAATGCATCCTAGCATGGGTCATCTTGGCAAATATGGTGAATGAGTTCATTAAAATTAACATCTTTATCAAATTGTTTTAATATTCATCATTATATTTGTTTGTATAAGAAAAGATTTCTAAAAAATTGTCATTTCCAAAATTAATTAATAAACACACTTCAATACATTATTTTTAGAATTCAAGTTCTTCATATTAGGTGCCACATTTTGATGATGTGCCCCTCGATATCCTAATTTTGTGTTTTAATCGTATATTAAACAAACATTTCCTACTTTCACCAATTGAATTAAGTTATGAAGTCCCTTTCAAAGAATAAAGATCTCATATCCCAAAAAAATCATGCTCTTATATTTCTAGCAAATAAAATTCCAACAAGTATATTTTTTCTTTTTAATTGAGTGTTGCTTTCTAATTGGACAGAGACAGTTGATCTTCATTCCCCTTCAAAACTCTTAACTAAAACCCTACACACATACTTTTCCTACATTTCACATTATGTTTCTCTTCCATTCTTTGTTTTTATATGGCTAGCTATCTTTGATTTCGGCTCACTTCATAAACTTATCTTCATTGTTGCCATTTTCATATCTTTTTAACAACCACATCAATTATCAATTAATGAAAGATGTCGTATACATATTCTTCATTAAAATTAAAATCATAATATGGGCTTAGCTTAAATATATAGTTGGAAAGAGTAAGAGTTTGCAGAGATTCTAAATATAAATTGAACTGTTAAGCTCTTTCAACATACATAACAAAACAATTTGAATCATCTAAAGTAACACTATTTCTAAAGTGAGTAAATAAAGATATATACTCCTTTGATTTGACAAGTGAATAGTGATTTTAATCTAATAAATGATTCAATAATGAATGTACATTATTTATTTAATTTAGAGACATCTTATCTTAAAATAAGGAACTTTATCCCATAATAAAAAGGTGGGTATGAAGTTATCCACAAATTTGATTTCACATTTAATATGACTTAACATTGCCAATTACTCCTTTGTGCTGCATCATACTTTCTCTCGATATCTCATGCAATAAGATAGACCAACGATCTAACAATAAAAAAATTCTAATGTTCGAGACTTACATATGAAAAGTAAATGTACTTAACCTTATCATCTCAAATGTATAGGTTATTTCCATAATTTAAATTTATAAGTCATAACTTCTAGATCTAAGAGTATGAAATAATGATTGGTGCTTCTTACCAAATTTCTAAATGGCCTAATTTGAAGATTTGGTTACTTCATACCAGAACACAATGGCTTCATTATTATCTACATGCCTGACCTACCTATTGGAAAAAGAAATTTGTTTTGTATATGCTAATAATATATTATGAGTTGACAGTCCAACCTACAAAGAATGATGATAAGCAATCATATCATTAGTTGAATGACAATAATTGATGTTTCTTTGCCTTTTAATCTACTGTTAATTAAAGCATGATATTAACCAAAGTCAAGGGTAGATGCCTAACATCTCTGCAATGGCCCTGGCTTTCTTGCACTGAGTAGCAATACTTATATCAACCATAGTTTGATTTAATTTGTCTCCGAGTTAAATTTTAGATGAAAATTAATGAAAATAAAGGCCTAAAAGTTCTGAAATATACTTACGAAATAACTTAGAAGTTACTCATTTTCCTTCCTCCCTTTTCAGAACTTGCAAACGAACTTTTATGGTCTGTTTTTAAGTTGGATTTTGGAGGGGGAAAAAGGGAAAATAGAGGCTTCAGAGTCATCTCACAAATATATTTCATGGCCCCGAAATCTTTTTTTCCCCTCATCTCCCTTCCAAAATTCAACTTACAAACAGACTCTTAGCGAATTGAAGGACGACATTAATGTTTCTTTATGGTAGAAAAATCAGGGTAACTAATAAACAGAATGTAGACCAGTTGACTTTGAGATAAATGTAGGGGAAGATAATTGGCAGCATTGTTCTAATCAATTTTCAAAACGGCTTTTGAGAAGAAATTGGTCATGACAAGCCCCTCAGGTGCCACTCCATTGAAATCTAAAGCCACACTGTTATGAACAATACATGGCACTGCCACTATAGCTATGCCTCCTCAACTCAATATCACTACTGTTACAATTATTCATGGGGACCTATCTATCCAACATAATCAATCAAAATCTTAAAATAATTATAAATTGTTACTAATATTTAATAATTGATTTACTGTTGTCAATATTCATTGGATATTAGAAGAGTCACACCTGACTCAACACTAAAAGTTAGCTTATAAAATGAGAGTTATCTAAACTTTATAAGTATTGACTCAAATATGATGTGAGACTTATCTAAACTCGCTCCCTCATGCCAATGATTAGATATCTAAAGCTTGAAGTTTCTAGGAGTATAAATATCCGGTAACTCGTTAGGAGAATTAGACACTCATACCATATAAAAATGACTAGATCTGCCTCAAACTAAAAAACAAACACATAAAATTATAATTATTTAAACCTTATAAACATCGGATGGATCATATTCATATATGGTGTAGCACATAAGATTTATTCATAGTTATCATAATCTAAAGAAAGGTCACGAGTAAGGTTTTCAAGATTGGAGGAAGCATGATTCACCAACACAAAGTAGAGGTGGGCAGGTGGCAGCTTGCAAGGAACAAATGGGACAATTAATTGTGGATTGTGTCGGACCATACAGCGGGGCCATTGCGAATTATACTATCTTAGTAGTGCTAATTAGTAATTTAATTTTACCGTTTACAATTTGCTAAGTGAAAGTAGCAATTGTTTCATGTATAGGCTGTTCTTGGGTGTGGAGATAGTAGGTCGGAATCTTGATCTTCTAGTGAATCCCGGTAAGTATTAGCTTTGGATCGTCTTGAGTATGTATCTCAAGCACTCCAATACTCAAGAAGGTACAAGTCTCCCTTATGAAGGGCTCTCCTATTTATAGAAAGAGGTTGAGTAAAGTGTATTCTAGAGTGGGATTCTTTAACCATTATGAATTATCATGCTATGTCTTTGCCAAGACTGGCGTGAGCTACTTTCTTCATGTCGGGTAGTCCTATTGTGTTTGTGCTCTAATTAGCACTGTGTTTTATCTAGGGCGGGTTGCCTTGTCGTTGTTTGAGACTACCGCAAACGTATACTAGATTTGTTCTCACTGCATGACAGATGAAATACAGTGTGTTAGGATCTACACTGTTTAGGAGATGTGTCAATCCTATAGTAGATGTTTAAATGTTTATAATTATGCATGTACTAACTAAGTCATGTTTTATTAGTGTCATCTAGGGTTGGCAATTGGATGGGTTTGGATGGATTTGGATCCTAATAGATGGATAGAAAACTATCCACCAATCCATATAAATCTATTACATCATATTTTTAAATTATTCAATTCATCCATATCCAATGGATTCAAATCCATCCATTCTATCCATGTATCTATTTTAATGCATTAGATGGATGAATATCCAATCCACTTTTTTTAATTTGAACAAAACAATTTTAATAAAGCAATTTGAAGGAAAAAAAATCTTTTAAAAATTATTATTTAATAAATCATTTTTAAAAAATTTAAAAAGTGTTTTTTTAAAAGTGATTTTTTTTAAAAACACATTTTAAAAAATAATTTTCTTAACAAACACTTTTACAAATTGCTTTTTTGATAAACATTTTTAAAAAGGTGAATTTGTGAAGTTTGTTTATAAGCACTCTTATCGGCAAGAATCTCTGGTGCAACATAATTGGCAGGGGTATAAAAGTTCAGTTCGGTTTTTGTCGCAATTTAGTGACCGAACCTAACACAAAGGTAAGGTTCGGTTCTATTCGATTAACCGCAAATTTTATTTAGGCACCAAACCGAACCGTTCATTAACAGTTCGGTTTTTTAACTTATTTAAAGAAAATCCTTTAAGAAATAGATGAATTTTTTTTGCAAGGTATAGAGTCAACTAAATAAATACTAAACACATCAATAATAAAGTATTTAATACTCTTTCTAGTAAAACAATAACAATTCAAAATCTCAATGCACTACAAACTTGAAATTTTAATCCACAAAATCTTCGACAATGTCCAACAAAATTTAAGAATGACAAACTTGATACCAATATTTTAGTCCAACAGTTACACCTAATTAATTTTATCTCTGAATATTGACAAAATGTATACTAGTTTTTTAGTTTTGTTTCTATCTTCTCAATGAATAATAGAGATAATAAATATTTAGATTTGATTACTAATTAATTTTTTCTATTTGCGTCTTATTTATAGCCTATATGTATTAATAATTCTAAATTCTTAATCTATTTTATAGCCTAACTTTAAAGATTAACCATTCAAATATAAAATAAAATTATTTTTTAATATGTGGTTCGGTTCAAACGGTTCCAAAATTTATAAAACCGTGAAATGAACCGCGGAACCGAACTGCGGAGCTGAACCAAACCGGACCGCATTTTATGGTTCGGTTCGGTTTCAGGTTTAAACCGGAACTGCTTACACTCCTAATAATTGGGACTTCCATAAGTTATATGCAACAGTCCATCATCCTCAAATATTTCATTTTGTTATTATATTATCACATTAGTCAATAACAAAAATGATATATTTATATTTTGCATTAAGATGTTGGGGGTAAAGCACTAATGCCGAAATCATTTATACTTTTTTGATAAACACTTTTTAAAATCACAATTGCAATTTTCAACTTTTGTAAGAATTGTGATTAGAAATGTGAGAGAGATTTTTTATATTAATATTGAATTAACTGGAAAAAAAATTTGTTTTTATTTTTATTTTTTGGATGGATTGGGTACCATCCAAATGGATATACCCATGTATATCTATTGGATATAATGGATGAATTTGAATTCATCCATTATTAGCACTATCCATTGGATTATATCCATTTAAATCCATTAATTCTAATGGATGAATTTAGATGGATTTGATTTGAATGAATTTTGGATTATGAATAATTTTGCCACCCCTAATGTCATTCATACATGTAGTTAGTCCTCCTTCCTACCGTAATCAACAAGCATGTACATTGAATATATAATGAGTCATAGTCCTATAAGTTGACTTATGCTTGACCAATCCCGCCGGTGGGATGAAACACCAACAAAATTGAATATATAATGACGGTTTCAACATTTTTTGTGGCACTTGTTTTCCAAGTTTGTTTTTCAATCTTATGATCAATACCAAGTAAAATAGTTAAACTGATTTTATATTTCTGTTATTTCAGATGTCAGGCAAACTTTAAATCTCCAATCCTAATGAAAATGACTTCTTCGTTCTTAAAAAGGTAGGAACAATTTCAATTCCAAACTTGTCTGGTTCCATTTTTATTCGAAGATAAGAAGACTGGTTGTTTGCATTAGTAATTAGAGTTTTAATCATAAAATTATGCTAAGTTAAAATTCTTCCAAGAGTATGCAGGAATGTAAAAGAAATAGACAAACATTCATGTAGAAATGAAGAATGATGTTCTTCTGACCTTCTTTTCTTGCATCTCTACTTACTTTATAGCTATTGATAAAAAAGGTTTTGCTTCAAAGACAATAACAAATAGATTATCAATAACTATAAAATATATTTAAAAAAGAGTTGAACAAATAATTTCATTATTCATATGTGATACTAATTTTTTGTATATCTCCAATTTCTTCTGTTCCTTTTATGTCAATTCTTCTAATTTGATGGTTATCGATGGTTAAAGTTTAAGGAGTAATTAGAAGAAAAAATAGTTTATGATGTCTACTTTCAAAACGTATAAAGTTGAAGGGGGTTTTGTGAACTTTTCCCTTAAGCTATATATAAAATATATATATTGTAAAAACGGATGCAAATAGTATAAAAGTCAATGTCAATTCATCATTTTAATGAGTTATAACATAGTATAACAGTAATTTAAACAATTCCTTAGGATTATTGATGTAGTTTGTAACGAATCAAAGATAATGAATAAATATTGACTCTTATACTATTTGAAATTGTATTCATGATACATGATATTGATTTTTATACTATTTACATTTGTTTTTACAATATACCATATTTTGTATAACTTAGTTATATTCGTCATCATTTTTATTTAAAAAATTACACTAAACTCTCTTATAGTGAAAGTTAGTATAATGTATGCATATAATTATTATGGGTAGTTTGTCTAGGCTTATAAAAATAAAAGATAATTTATATAATTTCACTAAAACACTAGAATGTATCATGTAATTTACTCTTAATTTTTTAATCAAATTTTAATTTGTAAGTAAATTACTCAGGAAATCATGTTCATTTTTAAGAGATTCAAGTTATTTAATATTTGTATCTAACTTTTCTTGATTTCCGAACCTAATAGTTTAGTACCTTGGAGTTGATATCTATCTCACACATTTTTATTTGAATTTACACTTGTACACACCCAATTTTATCATCCCAACTTTTTAAATTCATTAGAGAGAAACATCGAGTTACTAACTTTTTTATTTTTTATATATAATAAAAAATTATATAAGAAATTATTTATATCCTTTTTTAAAAATTGGGTACAGTGTTTTAGAAAATATTATTTGTAATGTGTAATAAGATGTATTAAATATTATAATTTAAGGTTCAATATATTTGATTAAGGTAATTGTTTAATCTTATTTTTTAAAAATTGAACATTCAAATAATTGAGTCCTCGCAATTGTCGTCTTTGTAGGCAAAATATATAATTATGGTATGATCATTAAAATAAATTTATCATGCTTAAAATGTAATATTTTCTATATTGTCGTTGTGGGAAGATGTTTTTTACATTTCAAATACATCATCTATATTAATGATTATTAACTCATAAATAAATATATTCCATAAATGTTAGATGATGTAAGTAGTATAAAAAAATTACATTATTGATAGCATATAGTAAACTCTATTCAATTTCAGGTCTTTTATGAGCATGTTTTTACATATGCCATCTACATTCAATTATTGTAAAATTATATGCAATATATATATACATTATAGTTTAGCTTTATGTATTAATATGTTATTTGTAACACTCAAAATGTTTATTGTGTTTAATCAAATATGATTGATATTAGAATATTATTACTAAAGTATAATATTGTGTGTTATACTTTTTGCATTGAAAGATAGATTTATCCTTCATACTTTACATATCCAAATGTTGTAAAAACATTGCTCTTGCACACATTATCAATTATTTTTCATGAGAATTTGGTTTAAAGAATAATCAAGGATAAAAAAATGGCAAATTTGGAATATAAAAATTACATATGTTTAATTATATATTTACTTCTTAATCATATTTTAACTTTATATGTTAGTATAGATAAAATAAACTTTTGGTGATTTTCAAAAGAAAAGTAACATACAAATAGGAGAGGAATATATTGAAAGCAAAGAAATCGGAAATGTAGGAATATGAAAGAGAGAAAAAAAAGGGCACAAACTTGAGAAAGAAAATTTGCTATAAACATCAAGAAAGAGTGAAGAGAAAAAGAGACATATAAGCAGTATTATGAATATCGAGCCAGACATCAAACCGGTACAGGTCCTATATTAGGTTTAACCAGTTTAAACGGTTAAACCGTCAAGTCTGACCGGATAATTTCGTACATAATTAATAATTTTTATTTATAAATATGTAGTTATATATAAATGTAAAACTTTATATAACTAATAATTATGTATAATTATATTGAAATAATACATTTTTATCTTTTTTTGGATCGCAGTAAAACAAAATATTAGAACATTGTCCCATTTTTATTTTATTTTTAAGTGAGCCGTCCAGTTTACTTCCCAGGTTAATCCGGTTTAACCGGGTTTAATATAGTCGGATCGGATTTTCTCTGGTTCAAGCGGTCCAACTCTCATTCGGTTAAGATGACAAACCAGAACCGTTTTCAAGTCCGGTTAGTGGTTAGACCAGTCAGACCGTCTGGTTCAGTCCAGTTCTAACAACACTCATATAAGAGAGAGAGGATGTAGAAAAAAAAAAGGAGGGAGAATGGTTGCTTTAATTTGGCAGATAACAAAACAAAAAAAGAGGAAGAGTATGGGATTCTGAAGAAAGAGAAAACGAGAGACTATACATGGATGGAAGAAAGAGAGAGAAATAGCTAAGAAAGTAAATCACTACCAATAAGTACGTGCCACGCGTGCAGACTGTGCAGTCCAACGAATCGATGTCTACCACATGGCCGCGCATTGACTCTAGTCGTCCTGAAATTTTGGGAACCAAACGGGTATGATATTCCCCCACATTATCTCTTTTTATTAATTATTAATAATGATATCAACAATTCTGTTTATAAGGGTGGAATAATAATCTTAGTTTTATTTCCATTTTCTTTATAATTGCTATGGGTACATATCTGCTATCCCACACTTTGTGTCATTCCATTTACCATGAGTTTATAATTGGTCAGAAAAATATATTTAAGTTAAAATTTAATTATTAAATATTTTTCTGACCAATCATAAATTCATGGTACATAGAGTGGCACAAAGTGTGGGACAACAGATGTGCTTCCAATTACTATGCCTTTTCTAAAGAAATAATAATAAATTATTGTTTTTTATTAACCGTTCTTCTTTCATATATATATATATATATATATATATGTGGTATCTATATTATTATTATTAACACTAACGAATCCGTTTTTATATCATTTGTAATATATAATCTACATGATATAAATGTCAAATAATGTTACAATGTGTTTTTCTATTTCCTTCAAACTTTTTCTTTTACTTCAATGATTTACATTACACAGTTTAAACCCTACTAAAGAGAATAAAAATGAAGTATGAACCACATTACCAAATAAATCTTAAGGAAAAACTGATGATGCACATTATTTTTTAAATGGAAAAATCAGTTAATATGAGAAGTGTGAATGAGAGGGAAATTTAAGAATTATTCTCACGGTTTAAATAAAAATATTAATTTAGATTGACGGGTCATAATTTATTATTTTATGTTTTTCCTTTGTCTATTAGTATTGATATAATAACAATAATTAATAAAAGTAATAATAAATAAAACTCGTTCAAAGTTTGTTAAAAATAAAATGCAATTTTTTTTTAGTGCATATAAAAACAAACCAGATTTTATACTAATTCACTGCACCTTTTTTATACCGAAAAAAAAAAGATTTTATTCACTGCATATCCCTTATATTACTTCACTGCACTTTTTTATACTATAGAAAACCAAGATTTTATTGTTATATAATAGTGCTACTAATTTTCTTTATATTTGCCTTTTCTAAAGAACTAATAATAATTACCTCAAAATATTGTTTTTGTTTAAACTGTGAAAGAATTTCTTCTTTCATATATATATATATATGTGGTATCTACATTATTATCATTATTGTAGTGATAGATAGTTCATGTTTGCCTACCCACATTCTTAATTTATGATATCAAGTATTCAAGTTTTATATATTTTATTTTAGAGAATTAGAATATATTTTTTGCATTAAGTATATCTTTATATTGGGTATACTTTATATTATAATTTTTTATTTTATTGTAATGTTTTACTTAATATGAGAAAGTTGATTAATATGTTGGTGGTGGTTATATATGATTATATGATTTTTATTTTGTAAAATTTAAAAGTCTTCAGAGCAAAATAGAAAAGTGAAATTACACTATAGTGATAGTTACATCATGTTTGCCTTTATATATACTAGCGTGTTGATAGACACTTCATGTGTGCTGACCACCATTCTTATTTTATGTTATTAAATATTCAATTTTTATATATTTTATTTTAAAAAATCATAATGTTTTTTATATCGGGTGTAGTTTGTTATAATTTTTTGTAAGATATTTATTTCATTGTAATGTCCAAATTAAGGTGAGATATATTGTTATTATATTAATGGTGGTTACCTAGAATTATATGGTTTTTGTATAAATTAAAAATTGTTAAAATCAAAATATGAAAATAGAAATTATACCATAATGTTAGTTACATTATGTTTTAGCTTTATATTGAGTATATATATATATATAATATAATTTAATATAATATAAGTATAGATTATTATCATAATAATAGCAATAATTAATAAAAGTAATGACAAGTAAAACTCGTTCAAATTTCAAAGTTTGTTAAAAATAAAATAAAATGCAATCTTTGATGTAAACTCATTGGTACCTAACATCAATGAAGACCCTTTACATGGTTTAGGAGGACCTATGACTCGAGCAAAGATCAAAAAGGTCCAAGAAGCACTTCGGTAACTTATATTTTCCATGATGGAGACAAGTGCAAATGGGACCAAGCAAGATGAGAAGACCTTAAATTGCATAAGCCTAAGTGAAGAGCTCAACGAGGTCCACAGTTTAAGGGAGGAACAACCTTGATCTCTTTAATTCTTACATTAGTAATTAGGACCCTAAATAAGTTGGAAGTTGTTAACCCACACTAGCTTAGGAATTTTAATTATCATGTCTTTAAATTAATTTCATTTAGATGAATTTGTTTTAATTAAAGTTATGTTTTGATGCACGGCCAAGTATGGGAGATAGCATAAAGAAGCAAGGAGATAGAACAAGGGCAAGTGACATGAATCAAGGAAGAATAAATCTACCTAAAGTATACACGGCTATAATCTAGGAGGAGAAGATGGCAAAGAACAAACACATGGCCAAAGCTTGCAATCTTGGCCATAGGATCAACCAACCTCATCTTTCAAAGATCAAGATCAAAGGAAAATCAATCTAAACCTAAGGGGAATCAGCCAAGGAGAAACAAAATCAAAGCATCAAATCTCAAAGCCAACCGAATAGACAGATTGAAGATTAGATTAGAAATTAGATAAGATTAGGTTGTTATCTTCTCAATCTTTTTGTTTATGGCTGGTTTGCCTAATGTTAAAGTCTATATATGAACTGTGCATGATGATGAATAAAGGACATTGAATTTTATTTTGAAACTTTCATTGTTAGTGAGTTTTCTCCTAGCTTCTTGGCTGAGCCAAAATACCCGTTCTTATCAAGAGTTCCTTTCTCTTGTGGCGAACTTCACAAGGCTTATCAAACAATTCCATTGTTTGTGGCGCCATACCATCTCAAATCCCCCAACCATATTCTTAAACACTTACGAACATTTCATCCTACAATCCATCATCAAAACCGTGAACATCCATTCATCCCATTCAAACTGCAACCATCCCTACATTCCACACATTCATCATCAACTTCAAATCATTCAATCCATTCTATTCATTCCACAAGCAAATTCTACAAACACAAATATTCTACAAGTCCAATCAAATTATACAAAGTTCTTAATCAATCAAACCAAATAACATACAATACAAGTCAAATAATCAATCAAAGCAAATAACATACAATACAAGTCAAACAATCAATCAAAGAGGACTTTCACAAGAAACAATCCACAAAGAGGTTGTCATCAAGTGGTCATCAAAGCTTAGTTCTTGCCTGAAAGTCACAAAAAGAATATCTTTATCAAAATAAGACCTAAGGCATTGAATTTGGGACAAAACCACAAGTAAGTGCAAATTCAATTCAAAAGTTCTTCTTTTATACTAAAATTCTTTCTTTCTACTAAATTCTTCTTCTACTCAATTCTTTTTCTTTGGTCGAAACACCTTACCCCATAAAACCAAAATTAACCACAAAATACATCAACCAAATCATCCCACAAACCTAAAAAACCGTGACCTAAACACTCCTACCCTACATACACCATAAATTCATGACCTACCTTACAAAACCAAATCAAACCGAAACACAAATCACCCAAACTAAAACCTTACTCCAAAAACCCACACAAACTGAATACAAAACCTATCCCTAAACCAAAATTACTACAAGCCATGACCAAAACCTAACCCTAACCTACAAATCTACCCTAAACATTCCCAAACACAATCCTATACCCTACACACATTCCAGCCGAGCCACAAACCAATTCTATTGGTAATTTTGTGAACTTCTCACACATTTTTGGTACTTAAATTGATTACTTGACTCACTCAAGAATCAAAGGAGAAAATTTGAGAGAAAAGTGAGAGAGTGAAACACTTAAACACTTGAGAGAAAAGTGAGTAGAGTAATATTATGGCTAGTCCAGAAGATAGTGGTTCACTAGTATCACCAAGGATAGTCGTGTTACATGCTATGATGAACACCCAATTTCAGGCTTTATAGAGACAAATGGATCTAATGAGAATACATGTTGATAGGAGGCTTAATGGTGATTCTAGTAGTGATGTAGACCATAGGAGGAGGAGGATAAATAGTAGAGGGAGGCATGAGGAGGATGAGGGTCGTGGTGAGAGGAGAGGGAGACATGAGGAAGATGAGTATGAGGGAGGCTATAGGAGAGGGAGATATGAGGAGGATGATTATGAGGAAGGAGGCCATGGTGAAAGGAGGAGGGAGGATAGGTTAGAGGGTGTCAAAATAAAAGTCCCTACATTCTTAGGACTAAATAATGCAAAGGCATATCATGAATGAGAATTAAAAATGGAGCAAGTGTTTGAATCTCACCATTATAGTGAGGAGAAAAAGGTGAAGGTGGCTCCCTAGAGTTTAAGGAGTATGCTATGGTATGGTGAGACCAGATCCAAAAGGAGAGAATGAAATATGGTGAGGATGTAGTAAACACTTTGGGAGAGATGAAGAGGGTGATGAGGAGGAGATTTGTCCCTAGTTCTTACCAAAGGGATGTGCACAATAAATTGCAAATGCTAACTCAAGGAGGCAAATCAGTTGATGAGTACTTCAAAGAGATGGAGCTGGCCCTACTTAGGTCCAACTTCCATGAGGACCGATAAGCTACAATGGCTCGGTTCCTACATGGGTTGAACCCTGAGATCCAGGATGTTGTGGAGCTGTATCCGTATGTTGAGTTAGATAACCTTGTTCAAAAGGCCATCAAGGTAGAACAACAACTAAAGAGGAGGAAGTCTAAGTACTCTTCTAATTCAACAACCAAGTATTCATCTAATACTTGGAAGGACAAATCTAAGGAGGGCAATGCAACAAAAGAAAGTGGCCCTAACACTAAAGAGGCCATGGGGGCAGCCAAGCCCCAAGGCAAACAATCTATGGATCCCAATCAAAGAAGTCATGACATCAAGTGCTTCAAATGCTTGGGTCGTGGCCATATTGCTTCTCAATGCCCCACGAGGAGAACTATGATGGTCCTAAATGGAGATATTGAGTCTCAATCTAAGGCATCTAGTGATGAGGAACATGATAGTGATGGTGATCTTTATATGTCCGATAGTGATATACTCATGGTTAGAAGGCTCCTTGGGAGTCAAAACCGAGATCATGAGGAAAATCAAAGAGAGAACATGGTTAGAAGGCTCCTCGTGCAAGGTAATGTTTGTATCCTCATCATTGATGGAGAGAGTTGTGCTAACGTGGTTACCACGTAGGATCAACCAACCTCATCTTTCAAAGATCAAGATCAAAGAAAAATCAATCTAAACCTAAGGGGATTCGGCCAAGGAGAAACAAAATCAAAGCATCAAATCTCAAAGCCAACCGAATAGATAGATTGAAGATTAGATTAGAAATTAGATAAGATTAGGTTGTTATCTTCTCAATCTTTTTGTTTATGGCTGATTTGCCTAATGATAAAGTCTATATATGAACCATGCATGATGATATATAAAGGACATTGAATTTTATTTTGAAACTTCCATTGTTAGTGAGTTTTCTCCTACTTTCTTGGCTGAGCCAAGATACCCATTCTTATCAAGAGTTCCTTTCTCTTGTGGCGAACTTCACAAGGCTTATCAAACAATTCCATTGTTTGTGGCGCCATACCATCTCAAATCCCCCAACCATATTCTTAAACACTTACAAACATTTCATCCTATATATAATCCATCATCAAAACCATAAGCATCCATTCATCGCATTCAAACCGCAACCATCCCTACATTCCACACATTCATCATCAACTTCAAATCATTCAATCCATTCCACAAGCAAATTCTACAAACACGAATATTCTATAAGTCCATCCGAATTATAAAAAGTTCTTAATCAATCAAAGCAAATAACATACAATACAAGTGAAACAATCAATCAATCAAAGAGGGCTTTCACAAAAAACTATCCATCAACAAAAATAATCCACAAAGAGGTTGTCATCATCTTTTTAGATAATTAGGACAAGTTTTTGTAGTATCAAACACTGTATATAAAAACAAACCAAATTTTATACTATTTCACTGCACCTTTTATATACCTTACAAAAACCAAATGTTATTCACTGCGTATCCCTTATATTAGTTCACTGTACTTTTTTATACTAAATAAAAACAAACCAGATTTTTTTTTATAATAATGTTACTAATTTTCTTTATAAGTTTTATGCCTTTTCTAAAGAAATTATATTAATTACGTGAATTTCTTCTTTCATATATATATATATATATGATATCTACATTATTATTTATACTATCTATACTTCTATAATAATATATAAAGTCAAAATATTATTGATGAACATCTAGGTAATTGAATTTACATAATTTTTATATTCCAAATTACCATTCTATATATCCAACTTATTTACAACCAAATGTTTTTACAATGTATGTCGTTGTCACATTTCATAATTTCATAAGTTACAAGAGTGTAATTGTATTGAATGCACACATTACCCAATTGTTTAAACATAGTCTATTAATATTTGGTCAATGGTAAGCAACTTGCAAAGAAATTAACTGCATTTAATTCCTTCAATTTTGAAAATTTGTCACTAAAAATTGATTATTAAAATGTGGTAATTAATTACAATCTTTAATTTCCACTACTGAGAATTGATTATCAATTCATTCATGATAATTAGTTATCATCCGCAAGACAATATTAAGTTTTCAAAATATAAGCTTTTACTATTATGTCTTTCAGATGTACACCTTATATAAGTTTTCAAAACGAGTTTAAAATTTATGCACTGACATTGTAATTTTTTTACACTGTAACACATCATCTACCATTAATTTGCAATACTTTAGTTAATACTAGCAAACAAATGAGTGGTGGAGATTTACTGACAGTGTAAAATTACTTACACAATCAGTCTACACATATTAAATCCTTTCAAAATATTCCATCAATTTTACTACAATTGAATGCACATGACACATAAATTACACACGTCATTTGAATAGAAATACAAATGAATAATTTGTTATAAGTTATAACTCAAAGTTTGTTCAATGCATGTTTCATCTTTCAAAGGTAATATTTTATAAACATGATTGTTATGGTTACTCATTAAGATTGAATTTTGGGTTATGAATTATGTTTTTTGAATTTGGGATTGTTTGTTCTGTAGTCATAATAATAGCAATAATTAATAGAAGTAATGACAAATAAAACTCGTTCAATTTTCAAAGTTTGTTAACAATAAAATAAAATGCAATTTTTTAAATGATTAGATACTTATAACAAGTTTTTTAGTATCAAACACTGTATGCAAAAGCAAACCAAATTTTATAGTAATTCACTGCACCTTTTTTATACCATAATAAAAACCCAGATTTTATTCACGGCATATCCCTTATATTAGTTCATTGCACTTTTTATACTATAAAAACAAAGCAGATTTTTTTATTTTATAATAATGTTACTAATTTTCTTAACAATAGGTGTGACGCTAGAATTATATTAATAGTAACAATTGACTAGTATGATTGATAATAGTTCAATTGGTTTTCTTGAATGGACAATAAAAGTCAATATTTTAGCTTTTATTTATAATTCACCAAATAGTTAAGTGATTAGAATTTTTTTTAATAGATAGTAATGAATATAATCAAGGGAATTTTGTCCCTTAAATTAGTTCTAAAAATTAAAATATATAATAACATGAAAAAAACTAAAGTTTATAAGAAAATAAAAGTTACATTAGGCATGAAGGATAACTCACTATGCTTTATGCTAATTTTATCACTGAAACCAAATCAAATTGAACTAGTAATAAACTATCTAATTTATCAGTTCATTTTTTGATGGATCATGTTAAATTTTTATATATAGGATCGTTTGGTACTTTATTATCTTTTCTTCGATACTTGTCTTTACTAAATATCATAAAACCTTGTTTATTTATACGAGTCAGATAGATGGGAAATCGGACTTTCATATCAAGTACTACTTAGTTTTTAATTAGTCATCGCTTGCATGGTTCATTTTTTCGCGCCTCCAAGCCTCTGAAAACGGAACTGAACTAATTACTAACGATCATATTTTATATGGTTTAATTCACTTAATTTCAATGGACCCACTTTACCCCAATGAATTAATTAAAAAAATAAATACATCAGTTGAATGACCAAAATATCCCGAATAGAACATCATTATCTCATCTGTTTACAACGTAAAACAAATGAATAGTAAATAATATAATGACTATATATGAATATTTATACCGATAATGTATAGAAATAGAAGGGCATAGTGATACAAAAAAGAGAAGTGACACTGAAAAGCATGATACCTCCCTCACATCTCACACTTTGATAGCATAGCAGAGACATCTGATCTGTAAACCCCAATCCTCCAAATAACTCTTAATTTCATTTGAGACAAGTGCCTTTGTCCACTCATTCTCCCTTACACAAATCTCTCAAATTTTCTCTTTTCCATTGCCTTCATCACCATGCCTGGTATCGTAAAATCCCCAACCGACGCTCCACCTCCCAGAATCACAATACCCAATACCCCAACCCAAAGATCCGAATCAACAACAACAATAATCAAAACACCTTCCCCTATCCCTAAAAAACCCCCTTCTCCTTCCCCTTCCCGGTCCAAGAAAAAAAACCCAGAAACCCCAACCTCGAACCCGGTTCACTCCGAATCCTCACTCGACAACCCGGATCTCGGTCCATTCCTCCTCAAAGTCGCCCGAGACACAATTGCCTCCGGTGAGGGCCCCACCAAGGCGTTAGATTTCGCCATCCGAGCCTCGAAGTCATTCGAGCGTTGCGCCGTCGATGGCGAGCCTAGTTTGGACCTCGCCATGAGTCTCCATGTGCTTGCTGCTATTTACTGCAGCTTAGGGAGGTTTGAGGAGGCCGTGCCCGTGCTTGAGCGCGCGATCCAGGTCCCCGATGTGGATCGTGGCGCAGATCACGCACTTGCGGCTTTCTCAGGGTACATGCAGTTGGGGGATACATTTTCGATGCTTGGACAGGTGGATAAGTCGATATCTTGCTATGATCATGGGCTTCAGATTCAGATCCAAGCGTTGGGTGAGACTGATCCTAGAGTAGGAGAGACTTGTCGGTATGTGTTTTGATTTTAATCTTATGATTGATCCGTTTTTTGAAATTTGATTTCAGTTCAGATTTGGAAATTATGTGGATGCGAAAAAGTGTTTAATTTTACTATGTAGATTGTGTTATGTTGAGCATATTTTGTGGTTAAGGGCATTTTTTTTTTTGAAAAGCTACTTCTAAAAGCGAAATTTTAGTTTGTTTTTACCGGTTAAAAGTTACAGAGAAGCTCAATGAAACAAGTATAAATGTAAGAAGCTATTTTTTATATCATTATTACAAAACATAAACAAACAAGCCAAAAATAGCTTACGGTCAAAATGTTACCTGGGATAACCTTGTAAATTGGGTTGGTATTGGTGGTTTTTTTATAATCAAGTATATTGTTACTATTACTATTATTATTATTATTATTATTATTATTATTAAGTGGAGGAGGAGAGAGCATTTTGAAAGGGGATGCTCAAACTTCATGTCCGACATCTCTACCAATTGGGGACAAATGGGTATCTGTTTGAGCCTAGAGGTGCTGAGATGACAGAGAGATGGGGTAGCTGCTACCACCACTAATCTTAATTTTCTACTCACCAAAAAAGACAATCTCATTCAGAGTAGAAAATTTTCTTCTTTTTATTTCGGGGGGTCAGCTAAGTGTATACAACAATCTCAACCTCGGCACAGTGGTAATGACAATGTTGTTTGCCTTGTGACCTAGAGGCTATGGGTCCAAATCCTTGATTCAACATTTCTGCTTGTGGGGATAAGGTTATGTACATCTACCCTCCCCTTATTTCACTAGGTGGGGTGCCTCTTGCACTGAGCTGCCCTTTTTTAGTTGTGGGATCAAATTAATTAAAACTGAACGACTTGAAATTTGGTCTACAATATCAACTTTAATTCTTTGCTATTCATTATGTTTTTGTTATACCTGGCAGTGAATCTTTGCCTTTTGACTAGGATTTATTTTAATTTAAGTTAAATCAAACATGCTATAAATGCTAAATTTGCTTAATTATTGTAAAATCTAAACGATTTGAAACTTGATCTATGATATCATCTCTGATTCTATACTGTCTAATGTCTATTATCTATTTGTTATACTTGGCAGTGAACCTTTCTCATATGACTCAATTTGGAAAAGTGTAGAAAGTTGATCTTTCTACATGCGAAACTACTGTCTCCACTCATTTTTGTGTGTTTAATGAGTTAACTTCACTTCGGTCCTCACAAAAATACATTTTTCATCAGTTTGGTGACTTGGTCCTTGAAAGAAGTTCGTCACCAAACTAGTCTCTCAAAGTTTTAAAACGTTTCCACATGAGTCTTCTTGGGACTTATGGTGTCGTTTTAAAATTTCGAAGGACTTAATTTAACCCCGTGGTGATGTTAAATATCATCTAGGGATTAATTTGGTGACAAACATCTTTGAAGGACCAAAATGCTGAGACAGAGTTAGCTCTTTGTTTAATCGCATGTAGTATCCTGCACTGGTGGTATGCACCTGAATTGGACTATATCTATTATTTTTTTGTAATGGACAGTGGGTTTATTTGAGATATATCAATGAAAATGAAATTGGTATTGTATGTGAATTAAGGTTATTTGCTATGATTAATGATCAAGGAAAGTGATTAAAATGAAATTGTTATTGTATATGGCAGATACTTGGCCGAGGCCAATGTTCAAGCGATGCAGTTTGATAAAGCAGAGGAGCTGTGCAAGAAAACTCTCGAGATTCATCGTGCGCACAGTGAACCAGCATCTCTTGAGGAGGCAGCTGATAGAAGGCTTATGGCCCTTATATGCGAGGCAAAGGGAGATTATGAATCTGCTCTTGAGCACCTTGTCCTTGCCAGCATGGCTATGATTGCGAATGGACAAGACAATGAAGTTGCTTCCATTGATGTCAGCATTGGAAATATTTACATGTCTCTCTGTCGCTTTGATGAGGCTATCTTCTCATACCAGAAGGCACTAACTGTCTTCAAATCATCCAAGGGTGAAAACCACCCTTCGGTTGCATCTGTCTTTGTACGTCTTGCTGATTTGTATCACAGAACTGGAAAGCTTCGAGAGTCCAAGTCCTATTGTGAAAATGCTCTAAGAATATACTCAAAACCAGTGCCTGGAACCACATCAGAAGAGATTGCTGGTGGTTTAACAGAGGTTTCAGCCATTTTTGAATCTGTAGATGAGCCCGAGGAGGCACTGAAACTCTTACAAAAGGCAATGAAACTGTTGGAGGATAAACCAGGACAGCAGAGCACAATTGCTGGAATTGAAGCACGAATGGGAGTGATGTATTACATGACAGGGAGGTATGAAGAAGCAAGGAACTCTTTTGAGAGTGCTGTAACAAAACTCAGAGCCAGTGGGGAAAGGAAGTCTGCCTTCTTCGGCGTTGTTTTGAACCAAATGGGATTGGCATGTGTACAGCTGTTCAAGATAGATGAAGCTGCTGAATTATTTGAAGAAGCTAGGGGAATTCTTGAACAGGAGTGTGGTCCATGCCATCAAGATACTCTTGGAGTATACAGCAATCTTGCAGCAACTTATGATGCTATGGGAAGGTAAAATTATTTCTCGACATCCTTGTTTGCCTTTAACCCATACTCACTGTGGCGTTCTCTGCATAATTTGTAGATTTCACTCAGTAAATTCTTCTCTTGTTGGTTTCATCCTTGTTATTGGAAGTGCTAATAAAAAGGGTGGCCTAGTGCACGATGCTCCCACCTAGGGTGGGTAGATGTACGCAACGTTAATCATGCAATGGAAGAGACTGTTTCCAGGATTGGAAGTGGTCTTAAAGCAGGCATGAAAGTTTTAGTTATTGGTTAACATTGTGAGAAACTTCTAAGCTTATGACTAGAGGCTAAGTGGTGCAGTTGTTCCCATAGTTATATGCTTGGCTGCATGATTACATATTTTCTGTCTTACTCTTACCTCCTTTGCTGTTGTATTTGAAATTCAGTATTTAAGTTCTCTATTTCCTTCAGGAGTTACCATTGGTTTGAATACCTCATCTTTCATAGTAACTCATCCCTTTTTATACCTACCTTCTATGCTCTTCATGAATCTGGATTTCTAGTTATATTTCTGATGTTGCCATTTTTTAACAGAATACATCATCTAATATCTATTTTAAGCCTTTTAATACAATAGCACTTATGTTTGTTGAACCTGACATCTTTAGTTCTTATCCTGATATGATACTATTCTTCAGGGTGGGGGATGCTATTGAGATCTTGGAATATGTCCTTAAATTGAGGGAAGAAAAACTGGGAATAGCAAATCCTGATTTTGAAGATGAAAAGCGTCGTCTGGCCGAACTTCTGAAAGAAGCAGGGAAGACACGAGACAGAAAAGCAAAATCTCTGGAAAACCTTATTGATCCCAACTCAAGGAGGACAAAGAAGGAGGGGGGAAAGAAGTGGCCTGGTTTGGGTTTTAGAATTTAACCATATTTTTACTCATTATATATATTGAATGCACATTATGTAACCTAGAATGTCTTGTATAGGGTTGAATATCTAATTTGGGAGCTTCTCTGTTTCTTTGATCTTTGTTGTGGCATTTGTTTTTATTGGTTAATTGTTTTATCAATTGTGTTGTGATCTTTTAGTTGTACCAAAAAACTCCATCCCTGTTCTACTTTCCGGAAAATATTGAAAGCAAATTTTATTTGAGTGAATAAATTTGGATGATGGTGTGTTTTATTCCTTAGTTTCCCCTTTTGCTAAGAAATGTTATGTTTTCACTTTTCATTTTGAGAGTAATACTATTCCTTAGTGATATAAGGTCTTCAAATGTTAAGGTTTGATTTTTGAGAGTAATACTATTAGGAGGGATAATCATATACTTTGAAAGGGTTTCATTCCATATTTAAAAAGGGTGAGGGATACCCTTAATATTAACAAAAATTGTTATTGTGTGAATATGTCAAGCTGGGCAAACCGTCTTCCATTCGTTTGGTCTACTTTTTGGATGATGCAAATGTTTGGTAAATGATGGAAAACAGTGAAAGCCTTGGAATTTGTGTGCTTTATTTATTTATTTATGAACAATTCAACCAACCAATCTGATTCCATCTTTAAAACATTTATGATAGAGAAAATGTTATACTGTTGATAATGCTTGTTTAGCTCTTTCCGCCAAATATTAATGCATGGTGATCCATTGATCTACTATGGTTTTGATTAGGGCTGAGTATGAGACGGGTTAAGCATATTCCTCACTCGTTTCTAAATATTGATCAGATTAATTTTTAAATCCGAACCCATTCCTAATTAGGATGAGATGTATGATGGATAAGTCTAAAATAAGAAGGATCAAGATAGGGATGAGTCCAGATTGGAAAAAGAGAAAATAACAAACATATATTTTTTTCTCAAATCTTTAAGTATGCATAATCAAAATTATCACAATCTGTATATAAATTCAACTAAAACCTGCATCCCACATATATCAGTATATAAACTACAAACTGTAAATTGCATCATTCAAACTAAAAACTATCACAATCACAATCACGTGATTGAAAATTATAGAAGACATTGAAAATTTTAAAACAATTTAAAATGTCAAGTGTCAACATAAACTAAAATGTTCTTGTAAATGATAAAATATACATGAGAACTGAAATGACAACATGTCAATACTCAAAAATTCATACAAAAATGAATACAACAACTAGCTATTAACTGAAAAATGAAACTAAAATCGGAGTTCACACAAAGTACACAAAAACTAAAAATTAACTAGTTTTCTATCAATTAAGATTTATGAGCTTTTAGGTATTTGAGTTATGTGGGCTGAACATAATGAGTATTAATAGGTACTTATTCAACTATTCTTGGTATATAAGTATAAGGGACGAACCGAGTGACCTGTACGTAGACTTGAACCCGTCATTTTTTACGATGGGTATGTCCCTTGTAATCGGGTTTATCCTTTTTTATTTATTTGGACAAATCAAACTCGCCCCTAAGTCATCGGGTTGAGATGAGTCTACGGGTCGGACCAGGTCTTACTCACCCCTATTTTTTACATATGAAAGTTGGTTAAGAAGAAAAGTAAGAGAGCGAACCAAATTGATGAGAAATCACATATGTTTCAGTACTATTTCTCTCATAACTCCACTTCTGAGATATCATAGAAACATTATTAAGAAATAAATCTACACTGACAATTAGTGATAGTATATAAGTTTTGTATACTGTCATTGAATTATACATCATTTATTTTTATTCATTATTGATACTGACAATATGTATATATTAGATATATTATTATCATTCCTGTTGTTGATAAATTCATTGACCTTACCTGGCCGGGGATAGTATAACAGATATCTATTGATAATTTTAAATTTTGTGAAGAGAACCTCGTTGTCAATCAGGTTGACTCATCTAATTGATCCTCCATTCTCAATCTACTAGTGGAATCCTCATCCAACTTTTAGGATTTTATTATATCAATATTTTTTTATTAGATTTAAGAGTCTTTAGACTTTAGTCTACATTGTAAATACACTTTAGTCCACATTTGATATGTTATAAAGAGAGATACTTGCATAAGATTCACTAGAGCTTTAAACTAGTCTTAAAAATTAATGGTTTAAGCTTAAGACCTCATTTAAGGCTCATAGTCGTATTACGTGGAAGTCACAAGTCAAGAGTCTACTTAAGACTATTAAAACTAGGGATGAGGATGCCCTTATTATAATAATATGACTTGACTTGTTAAAATAATATGATTGATTTAAATCTAAGGGTTGGTTTGGGAGATGAATTATGGAGGAAATGAAAGGCTTAAGAGTCACGAAATATACTTGTGAGATGACTCACAAACCTTTCATTTTTCTTCCTTTCTCTCCAAAATGCTACTCCTAAACAAGCCCTAAGGTTGAGTAGACAATTATAATCTCAGAATGAATCTTTGTACACTAGACTTGAAATGGGAAAGGTGTAATATAATCATTTTTTTTCATATACCAAGAAAAATAATACATTGTTATGAAGGGATCAATAAAAGATTTAATCATTGACATGAAAACAATTAATATTAGTTTTTTTAACAAATTACATGTTTATTATATTTTACTCCAATTTTCATTTTAATTCACTCCCGTCCTCATAAATGGTGCCAACTAGTGAATTCTTATAAGAACAAATTTACTAATGGTAGATTGCAAAACCAAAATCAAATGATTGGTATTATGGTTGGAAAAGACTTTTAATGTGGTCAGTATCAATATGGGAACATCAGTTGTTCTATCTCGGTGCTAGTACCAAATAATACACGCTGACTATTAGGAATGAAGTCAATTACCTAATAGGAAAGATATGGTTTATACGATTATCATCCTTAAAAGGCCAACATAGCTAGAGGAAATGACGATAGCGATAGGATATGACTAGGTCAGTACCTGCGACAATTGAAAACCTTCTTTCATAGACAAAGTTTACATTTCCCACATAACAAAGATAGTTTAAATTAATATTTATGGCACTATGCTAGAAAGAACATGGTTACTTTGTCCAAAATGATGATAAATCTCTCCTTATAATGCTAACATTTTACCTCGATATAAATAGGTCAGGCCACCATAAGGGAAGAACAAGTATTCTCATACTAGTTTTTTTGTCTAAAGCATACACTTGTACGTACTTGAACGTCGACGTCCCTTTTCAGGTACCCACTCGTGGTGGTCCAAGGTTAGTGTTGGTTATGTAACAAACAAAAGTGCAAAGATGAAATGCATTTTGTAGAAGGCAACAAAGCACATTATTTATACAACTTAAAATAGAAAACATATGCATAAAAGAAAAAACTCATACTTAAATAGCATAATGAACATCACATAATTACTTCTACATGAAATGATGAATATTCCTAACAACCATATTGACTCTTTATTACATAATAAATAGAATAATAAAAGCTTCTGAGTCATACTAATCAACACTTCTCCTTGACTCTAGAGCTGCAAGCTTCAATCTTTTGTCTCAAGACTTCAAATCTTGCTTTAGGAAGTGCCTTTGTTAGGATATCAGCACTTTGATGTCCTATTTTGTAGTAGATTAGGCACACTTTTCCTTCCTTTTTGCTCTCGTAGCACATGAAACTTGATCATAAAGTATTTTGTTTTTTGCCATAGAATACTGGATTGTTAGTAATTGAAATTGCAGCTTGGTTATCCACAAATACCTGTGTACTTTCTATTTGTTCTATATGCAAATCTGCCATGATCTTTTTGATCCAAATAACTTGATTTACAACTACAACTACATATTATGCTTTTGTTGTTGATTGAGCAATGACATCCTGTTTTGTAGAACACTGTAAAAAATTCCACAACCAAAGCTAAAGCAATAGTTTAAGATGTTTTTCATATCATCATCACATCTAGCCTAATCACTATTAGAGTAACAATGGAGACTAAAATTCTTGACATGATTGAACCTTATTCCATAATCCATTGTTCCTTTAACATATTTAATAATTCTTTTTGTTGTTTAGAAATGAATTTCACTAGTATAATACATATACATTGATAACAAGCTTACTACATGAATGATATTTGGTCTTGTTACAGATAAATATATCGAATAACCTATTAAGCTTCTATATAACCTTTCATTACATTTCTAGCACCATCATCTTTTCAAAACTTCTCCTTTCGATTCATTGGAGTTAGAGCTAGTTTGCATTCTTCCATATTGAACTTTTTAAGAATCTCACATGCATATTTTTATTGGAACACGAATATTTTATTTTGATTTTATTACACCCACATACCAAGAAAGAATGTCATTCTTCCAAAGTTTGTCATTTCAAAAGTATATTTCATTTCTTATTTGAATTTATCAATCAACTCCTTTTGAATTTCTATAATAAAGAGATCCATGTACATAAAGAGATACCACAAGTATTTCATCATCAACCTTTTTGACATATAAGGTAAATTCACTTGGAGTCTTTATAAAGCCTAAGTGTACCAAGTGTGAGTCAATTCGATTATACCAAGACTTTGGTGCTTGTTTTAGACCATATAGGATCTTGTTCAACCTATATATCTTCTCCTCCCATCCTTATTGTGATTTTTTTGGTTGTTCTATTAAACATTCTTTATTCAAGTGTTCATTCAAGAAAGCTGATTTGACATCCATTTAGTGTATGATCCAACCATTTTGTGCAATAAATGCCAACAACATCCTTATGGTATCCAACCTGACAACTAGGGTAAAAGTTTCAGAGAAATCTACCCCAAACTTCTAGGCATACCCGTTGACCACAAGCATCGCCTTATACATGTTCACCGAACCATCAAGATTGAACTTGGTTCACTTACCCCTTTGACCTATATAGCCATCTTGTATTTGGGTCTCTCCAAAAACTCTCATCTGTGGTTACTTTCAATCATCTTGAGCTTCTCCTTCATTGCATCTATCCATTTCTCGTTAGTTACAATGTCTTCCTATCTCATAGGCTCCATCCTAGCAACATTGCACCTTTGATGTATGACATACAATGATCTAGTTTCTCTGACAGTTTCATCATCTATATTTTTATTCTCCCCTTGAAACTCTAGTTGTTGATCTTCCTCCAATTCCAACTCTACAAATCATAAAACTGGAAATATCTAATGACAATTACTTTGTTCCTTTGTGGAAAATTGATCATGTAGGTCTTTGACATTAAGCTATAGCCTACAAAAATATTAGGTTCTACTTTTTGTCCACCTTGTCCCTCGAGGAACGTAACATAAATACAAACAACCAACGCTTCAACTTGTCCATTTTTAGGTACACACTCATGGTGGTCCAAGGTTACTGTTGGTTATGTAGCATACAAAATTACATAGAGGAAATGTGTTTTATAGAAGAGTTACTTTTATTCATCAACAAAGCATATTATTTATATAGCATAAAAGGAAAACTGATGCATAAAAGAAAGTCTCCTACTTAAATAACATAACGAACATCAGAAAACTACTCCTACATTGAATGATGAAATATTCCTAAAAACCATATTTACTCTTTATTACCTAATAAATATAAAAAATATAGCTTATGAGCCATACTAATCAACATTTAGTTATTGTCTGGATTCAATAAGGATATCCAGATTCCCACCTACTCATTTAATGGAGAAGAACATCAATAGTGCCTTCGAATAACGTGTTATAAAATGTGGATTGGTTCTCAAATATTACGGCATAAAGACTAGATAGAAATATCTTAAAATATTTTTCATTCAGCATCCTTTTTTTGGTTTCTAGGGTGTTATGTTTTGTTCTCAAGATATATTTTTTTTGTAAATAAATTTTATTATGTTTTAAAAAAAATACTTTGGAAGAAACATGTAAACTCATTTCTGAACAAGAAAAACCTTAGACAACATATGCATACTTCCGAATAAATCATGGGTGTCATACTTTTCTTCATCGTGAAAAATTATCAAAGTTTTAAAATTGATGTTTTCACATAAATTTTGAATGTGGCGAGTTTGATAGTTTCTAGATCTTTCTCAACAAATATTTCGTGGATTTTTGTGTCCATATTTTATTCCTATTTATTTCTTTATCAAGGTGAATCTTCTCCATGCCCTTGTATATGGACACAAAAGGGAATGACTTGCAGAAATGTAAAGCGAGTTGATATTTAAAAGGTTATAACAACAATTGAAGGGTTGAACTTAAAAGATCTAGAATGCAAATTAACTTGAAAAATGGAAACTAAATTGAAACAAAAAGACCAACAAAATTTTTAAAGAACTGGAAATAAAGGCTTGACAGAATTGAAATGAGCAAGAAATTGTATATTTTTTGCATTAAAGGTTAAAAATGGGAGGATTACTTGAGGTTTCCCACTTAATCTACTTAATGAGATGTTTGGAATAACAAAGGTTGAACCCTTCATATATAAGTTTTTTATATATAAGAGTAAAAATGTTATCACATTATAGATAAAAAGTGTCACATCATATTATGTTTTGCTTTTATTTTTTAGAATAAAATATCACCTCATATCGGAAGAAAAAATATCTTCTTCAGCTACTAAAATTTTGACATATATCTTTTTTTTTTTTAGTTTTTGGAAATATTTCTTTTAGGAAATTGTGAAATATGACACGTCATGATTTTAGAAGTTGAATGATATAACTTATCACCTTATATTAGAAAATACTTTATTGTCTTTATTTTTATAACTTATCTCTCTCATAACGGAGAGGAGGCTCCTAGCTCTTTATGATATCCTAGGGATGCTTCATTATCCCTAATAGGATATTCCAATTCTGACTTTGCGGGATGCAAGTTAGACCGGAAGAGTACTAGCAGGACTTGCCACCTTTTGGACAGCTTCATAGTATCATGGCATAGTAAGAAGCAAGTTTCTGTTACTTTGTCTACCACCGAAGCTGAATATAGTGTCGTAGGTTTGTGTTGCGCTCAGATTCTATGGATGAAACAACAACTATCAGACTGGCTTAAAACTAGTAAAAATTCCTATAAAATGCGATAACACTAGTGTCATAAATCTATCGAAGATCCCTATTCTGCATTCTAGAATTAAGCATATAGAGATTAGACATCACTTTTTAAGAGATCATGTACAAAAAAGGTGACTACATACTTGAATTTGTTGAAACCTCGACGCAATTAGCAGATATTTTCACCAAGCCCCTTCCACGAGATACATTCTTTGTGTTACGTAGAGAACGTGACATACTTGATGAAAAATATCTAAACTAATTTGCCTAGGGTAATTATGTGCATTTGATTGATCTTGATTATATGCTTATGAATGATATATGCTTCGAGGTTTAGATTAACTTCATAAATGTTTTATGCTCTCTTTAGTGTGTCATAAACCTTTTAGGTTAGTATCGCAAAGGTTTCCTCGGGCCAGACGGAGATTGGCCCTCGAGTGCTTTCAACTTTATGATTGTATTTCAGGCTGAGCACAATATTCTTATGCATCCATTTCACATGTTAGGCGTAGCTGGTGTATTCGGCGGCTCCCTATTCAGTGCTATATCTTAGCAATAACACTCTTGCATACTCTAGAAATCTTTAAAATGCACTGAAATCTGTGCTAAGTTCTATCAATAATCGATTGTTCTGTGCCTTAATCGATTAATTTGAGTTACAGTAACCAAAAGAAATTTTCATCTTGCGATTTAATCGATTAATACTCGTTTTAATCGACTAACTAGACTCAATATTTTTGAAAAACTGAAAATTATAATATGATTAATCGATTATCGTCAAATTCAATCAATTACCTAGGTTCCAAAATTTCAAAATTTGAAAAACTTAAGTTGGTTAATCGATTAAACTAATTCAGATAATCGTTTGACGATAGTGCTATGTCATATTCAAGTGACATTTTTGGGTCATTCTTCACTTAGAACCATAGTCCTCTTTGCTTCCCCCCTTCTGAATCCTGTCCCTAAATTGAGTGTTCCTATACAAATCAATAGCAATTTCGATTCCTATCTCATAGTTCCATCTCTCTACAACCCTAAATCTCTACCAATTCGTATCCTCACCATCTTTCCCTATTTAGAAACCCTAAACCCCAAATTCGAAAAATCGATTAAATCATTATTATACATGCCAAGATGAGTGAACCAAGGAGCATGATAGTGAAACACACCGCCAAGCGTGCGAGAGGCAAAAAAAAAAGGTTCTTCCTCGACTCAAGGAGGACGAAAGAATCATGGAGACCCTTACTACTCTCCCATTCTCCAAGAAGCTAGATTGGCTAAGTTTCAAGGCCGTAAGCAAACTTACATCCGGTATGCGGATGCAGAATGGCTAGTTGCTCAAGGATTCCAATTCCCACATGGGTTAGAGACCCAAGGAGTGAACAAATTCGTGGAATTGAAAGGTAAACTATATCCTTCACTCATTAGAGAATTCTATAGCAATTTTTGGTATAAAGATGAGGTTTATTCATCAATGGTAATGGGGAAGATGATTATTATAGATGAAGAGTTGTTTTTGGATGTTGGAGGTGTTGATTGTGATGGATCGAGGCTAGGTGACTATAACAATGAGTCATGGAACTCATTCGATGCTATTGAAATGTACAAGTCTTATTTAAGAGGACCTCACCTATTTGTGCAAGGGGAATTGACCAAAGCAGGGTCATTGTCTATAGAAAATTGTCTCTTACACTATTTGATTGCATATATATTAGTTCAAAGGAATACCAACTATGCTCAACCCACCATCAATGATCTGAAGCTTATGTTCGCCATACGGGAAGGCATTATGGTGAACTGACCTTTGGAGATTCTGAAAGTTATGTAGGGCATAGCTTCATCTTCATCGAGACTGCTCGCATATGGGATATTCATCTATCGTATCATTGACTATTACGAAATTGACACCACACATGTGGACACTATCATGACAAACTCCCGAGAGCATATTATTGGTGATAATCTAATTCACAAAATGGGCATTAACAAATAATGTAATGAATAGAAATATCAAGAAGATCATACTACTAGAGTGAATGAGGATATGCCAAATGAAGATAATTTTGAAAATCCTAGTGAGCCTATCCCTGAGCAACCACCTACCGAGGCATTTGCTGAGCCTCAAGAACCATCATTTGGGCTTGCTCACTTGGATGCTATGGAACAACACCTCAATGCACGTATTGATGGACATTTTCTGACTATGAGGGATTCCATGGCCGCTCAGCAGCAGAGACGATTTGAAGATCTGGAGCACATCATTTTCAATGTGCGTGCTACACATGGCTCATCCCAACGGCCACCTCCACAAGATTAGCCTAGATAGGAATGCCTAGTGTGCCTAGGGTGTGTGTGTGTTATGCTTTGGATATTATGTTTTGGTGTTGATTATGTTATGGTTGTATTTTGCTGTTCTTTCTATTGAACTTTATGTACTCGTTTGTTGCACTTACTTTTATGTTTGTAAAACTTTGTTGCTAATTTGGATTATGGTTTCAATTATTGTGTTATCCTTTGATTTTATCTACATGTGTATATCTAACGTTGAATGATTGATATCATGGAATTCATATTTAAATTACACGACTAGATATATCTCGCAATCAATTCTGTCATAATCTGTTTTAATATTAAATATTCGATTAACTCCATATAATAATTGATTAATGCTAAACTTTGTGCACATGTTCAAGTAATTTTTAGGTTGCTTAAGCGGTTATCCTTGATTAATTAACCGATTAAGACCAGTAAACTGTGTATATCTTTCCTTACTTTTGGCTTTTGATATCATAATCTGCCATAGCTTTTTGGTCATGCCAAAAGGGGGAGAAATGTGTTGTTCGAGCTGTTTTGCAGGTTGAAGTGAGCTTCCGCAAGTAATCATGTTGCTACCAAGTTGTTTTGCAGGTTGGAGTGAGCTTCCGCAAGTAATCATGTTGTTACCCTAACATTACCTCTAACATGGTTTGAGGGGGAGAACAAAGTGAGGGGGAACAACACATTCTGATTCAACCTTATGCAAACATATCATGTCCAACTTCAAGTCATCAAACAAAGGAATTGTTTTAGTGTTTGTCATCATCAAAAAGAGCGAGATTGAAATGGCAAATAGTCAAAGGATGCCATTATAACCGACCTACGAAGTTTTGATGAAGATAAGGTCTTATATGAAAGCTTGGACATCTCAACAAACATCATACCAAGAACTAAAGGTCAACATCATAGAATCTAGGATTGCTTTTTACATTCTAGAGTCCTAAGTCCTAATATGATGCCAAGTATTGAGTCTTAGTGTGTGTGTGTGTGTTTAATCGATTAAGCCATAACTGAAAATCTGTTTTCAAGAAACCCGTTAATCGATTAACTTGGAAATTTAATCGATTAATATTAGTTGAGTCAGTTATTTTGAAACAGAATCAAATCAGTTTTTAAACTAAGTTTTTCACACTTTCATTGATAATCGAAAATATACTGAGAGAAAATAAAAACAAATATTCATGGTGCTTAAGTTTTCAAAGCTATTTGGTGTATTCTTTGAAGTTTTTCTTGTATACTTTTTCAAGAGTGAAAAGAGAGAAAATAGATAGAGTCTTTTCAATGTAATAACATTTTTCATTCAGTTGAAATACCTTGCATGATTTCTACACTTAGTTCTTAGGGCTGTTTGTGAGATCATTCTGTCAAGGGTTATAGAAAGCCGATTTCATTGTCGTTATCCGCACAATCCTATGTGCAAAGTAACTCGAAAAAATTCAGTAAATTTGAGGATAATTATCGTTGTGTGTGGTATCATCACAAGTTGAGAACCAGTAGTCTTTCGAAGACAAGGAGTCTTGTTCGAGCAAGAATTTCGGCTATGGCTAGATTGCGCGAACGGTGTGATATCCAAGTAGGCATAGATAGAGGTCAAACCGAGCTTGGTGGCTCAACAGTTTCAAGAAGGAAGTTTCTGTCTAGGATTATTGGGAGTATGTTTGTAACTGGATTACATTTCTAATAGTGAAGAAAAATCTCCTAGATCAACCGGGTGGCCTGAATGTAGTTTGCAAGTAGACCCACAAATGAACCAGGATAAAAATCCTTGAGCACATTTTCTCTTTCCCTATCTCTTTACATTTCTGTCTATACCACATTATGTTGTGAAATTGCATTATGTGATTATTTGCTAATTGGTGTTAATCTGTTGATAATCACAAATCAATATTGAGTTAGTAAAGATCTAGATTCATCACTGTTTTACAAAGCAAGAAAACTGTTTTTCAAAGAGTAATCGACCAATATAATCGATTAACGTACCGACCATAATCGATTAATAGAATTGTCATTAATCGATTAACCCTTTTGATAATCGATTAACTACAATAGCTTTGTATTATGCACAAATATCGGAAAAGCGAGATTAGTGATCCGCTACACCTATTCACCCCATCTAGGTGTAATATTACCTCACTGGTACCCAACATATACGAATGTGATAGTATGTGCAAAACAACAAGGCACCCTGCCTTGGGTAAAGCACTGTGCAATTTAGAACACATACGTGGCAGAGGCATCCTACACAAATAAAGCAACCTTGTCAGTCTAGGTAAAGGCATGGTAGGGCAACTCATCATGGTTAAAGCACTCACCCTAGAGTACACCTCGCTTAACTTCTCTATAAATAGGAAAGATCTCTTGTAAGGAAGACTTGCTTATATTGATATACTTTCATACACACATTATACCTTCTCTATATATCATCATTTATACTCTCTTGAACGTCTAAGTGTATTCTCAAGTACCCACCCAAAGCATTCCAAGGTCAAATCTTGCCTAGATACAACACAAAGAACAAGGCGCCAACCTACAACCCCCTCACAAAAGAACAATGATCAAATAAAGAATAAGTCATTAATGGTTTCAACAAAAAGCTCACTTTCTCACCCAAAAATTCGAAGTTATTGACGTGAGTACAGTTCATCAACATCATTTACATATTGTCTATCTTGTCAATGTTGGAAACATATTTGAATATCTCTACATTTATGCCTAAGAATCAATCTATAATTAAATACAATTAAAGTAATTGAATTTATTTATTTTTATCATATTGGTTATTTAATTAAATAAATTATATGATATGGTCTTTGATTAAAAATTAGAGATATGTTATTATAATCGAGATTATAATAATAAGAAGTATGACTTTTATAATTATAGTCTAAATTGTTCTTGATCATAAAATCATTGAGAATAAGACATCAATGACTCAAATAGACCAATATATGTGTGATAGTATTTATTGGATAAATATTAATAGATGTCATTTATTAAATTGCACATATAGCTGATGCATATATGGATGTGATCATTGAACTGACTTACCTGAGAATTCTTAATGATTAAAATTACCTTAATTTGTCAATAGGAAATTCTCAAAAAGAAATGAAATAGTTTTCTTTGACATGAGATTAACATAGTAATTAACATGTTATTTATTATACTTTGATTTGGGCGCATAATATCTTAGGATATTATTTGAATGATATTGAGTATGATTAAATGCTTATAGAATTAATGATTAATCAAACAAGAATCTATCAACTCTGCACTGGAGGCAATCCTGTCCGAGCCGGGAACATCCACACGTAAGTGGGGCTAACTCTCCCAACGTGCATTTTTTCCATCCACAAGACTCGAACCCGGGTTCTTGCTTAAGGGGAATCAAACATGTACCACTTGAACCAACGCCGTTGGTAGAAATGAGTTTCTTTGAGTCATTATGATAACTTACTAAAGTTTGAGAATTGTGTAATACTTTAAAGCTAGTCTAGAGATGTAAAGATTGAAGTAAACATTTCAATTAATCTTCTAGTGATTCTTGAAAATATGATATATTATTTCATATTAACTCATCGTTAAGGAGTATTGTTAGACGTCAACCTTGATTAGTAAATTAATTGAGTTAATTTACTATAAGCTTGTATTGAATCTACAGGGTCATACAATAACGAATGTTCTAATCTTTGTTATAATTATATTATTTAATATTTAAATTGGAGAATTTAATTTAATCAAATAAATAATTTGATAGAATATTATTTTAATTCCATGCTAGTAGTGAGAATTAAATAATAAAGAAAACACATTCTAAAATTATTAATTTGTAACTGAAAAATAAAAGAAGAATCATTTTATTATTTTAAGAAATGATATGTGGTAATTAATTTACAATATTTCAACAATAGTTACTATTTGAAGAGAAATAATATACGCACGATGAACGTGGCCTCCGTTTCAAACTTGATGGCAATTTTCTGCACTACCCACCATGTATTTGTTCTGTGAGTGTAGAAAGAGAGATAAAAGGAGTGTGCTTCCGTAATAATATATATAGAGAGTTAATTGTGAACAACTATTCTCATATAAAAATTGTGAAAACAATAAATTTGGACTTTACAATTAATTATAGATGATTATGATTAAAAGTTAATTATTGATCATATGATAGTCTTATGTATGTATTTTTAATTTTAACTGTTCAATTAAGATCCAATGATATATATTAATTGTTCACATATATCACAATAGCACATTATTATTATTATGTGAGTAACTCCAATATATACATAAAGTGCAACGTTAGAAAGAGCAAAAGAAAAATGGGTTGCTTCCTTCACTTTAAGTGTAAATAATAAAAAGGAAAATTTGAGCTCTGTTCTATGCAATTTTTCTCTTCTTTATTTGTTAGACATATATACAAAAGAGTTTTTGTGAATAAGAAATCTTAGTTTAGAATGCTTTATTTTCCTTTTCATTAATTCAATGAGTTGATGATAAAGATTGGTCTTGATGTGAATACATGCGAAGAATTTGCATAAGAATAACTTTAAAAATTCAGGAACTACAACCAAATACATATTTTATATGCAGTTTTTATTTATATATAATATTATATACAAATAGATTCATTTTTATTCCATTGTGTATGTTAAGAACACTACAAGACTACTACTTTTAGCGAATCCCTTAATCCCATAGGAATTCATTAATCTGCAAAAAACCTTACTTAAAGTTGAGAAGATAAAAAATCTAGTGAAATTCACGAGCAGGAAAATTCGAAGGATTGGTTGCTATACACGAAAATGTAGCACAACCAAATCCTCTATTAGGAATCAAATCACAATAAATCATCTAAAAGAGGATATTAATCCTCTAGCTAGGTAATCATTTTCCCTGCCTATAATATATCACTTTCATGTTTGTTTCCTGTTGCAATGACAAACAAGGAGTTTGATTAGATTCATGTGTGTGTTGTTAGCTCCTCATTAATTGTACAAGGCTAAGATCATTTGTGGGTTCCCATCTTATGGAAGCTTCAATGGACAGATGCTTCAGCAACAAAAAAAATCAATTTCGAATTTGCATATTGCTTTTAGCTAACAATACTAAGACGAGTAAAAGTTCACATCCTTCTCTCGTACGTGGCTGTTCTTTATTATGGGCATGCATGACATATCTTTCTTCTTTCTTTTTCTTCGGTTGTAGTAAAAGAATATAAATATGTTGTTCCCTATACTTTTCTATGCTAATGATAATGAAGTAAAAAAAATTATGAAAGTTAAAATTTTTTAATTAATATATATCATATTTTAGTTGACATAAAATTACTTACAGATCAGGATTTAGGATAACATATATATGTCGTACAGTAAATCCCAATCACGGGCTCCATAATCAAAGTTGGTCGTATTTATTTGGCCGACAGTCTCACCTAACATTATCCCATCTCTTGTCTCTATATAAAAAAAAAAGAATATTTTGTAAGTTATATTACTTGTAAAATAAATTGTAGAATAAAATATAATTATTCTAGATACACCTAATCATTACATTTTCTTTAGGAAAGGTAGATAAACAATCCCTAAAACTTTTACATTTTGCAAACAGAAACAAAGATGTATCTAGAAAGAGTTGGATGAAGGGTCCAGATAATGAAACATATAAACACGTCTGTTGTGAAAAAATTTAAAAGTTTTGTAAAAAATGCTACGTATATAATTAATTGAAGAAATGTATATAAAAGAAAGCAAAAAAAACATACAAACTTTGTAAGGAAAGCATCACTTACTCCGAGAAAGTGGAGGAAAACTATTTCACATCTTAACAATTCATTTTAGGGAAATATAATAGTTAAGATCCATTTACAAATTCAAACTATTGAATTTTGTACAATGAATAATTAAGATGTAGAATAGTTTTTCTCCACTTATTCTTGGAGTAAGTGGATCATCTCTCAACTTTATATTTATACTATATATAAAGCTAAAATAAAACCATATATATTTATATTTATTCTATTTTTCCCTCAATATTTTTATTTATAAAGTAGAACCATATAATCCTAGATAACTATAATTAATATATCCGCTTTAAGTTAGATATTATAATAAATATAAAAATTATAACATGAAGTACATCCAATAAAAAACATTCTAATTATCTAAAATAAAAAATACAAATTTAATATTTAATATTATAAAATAAAAATGTGGGTCGACAAACATGAACTGTCTGTCAACACGCTAGAATATATAAAGTAAATAATATTAGAAATATATAAGATACTACATATAATTAAGTAATCATATATAAAATATGTAGAAGACTAGACCAGTATCTAAGTCAACTATCATAACAAAAATATTTATTTGTTTCAGCTATAATATCGACTAATTCATCTATAAATATATTTTTGTTTGGCTGGGGAGAGCCGAGGTTTGGAGTTGCGCGGACCGGTGTCCGTCCCATAAAAAAAACCCAGCTATTTTTTCTATCTCAATTAATTTTTAAACTCAAACCACCATTTTAATAAGTCTCAATTTGTTATATGTTGTTATCATATATATGGATTCAATTTATGCATGTTCCATGTACCCAAAAAAAAAAATGTACTAAAAGAAAATTTATGCATGTTCCATCCTAATGTCTAGGCCGAGGTGTAAGATTTGGCTCATGTGATTGTTGAGTATCAAAACCGGTTAAAACCGGTGAACCGGCCGGTATTTCACTAAACCGGCCGGTTTATACACATATTTTTTTTTTTGAAAAAAACTTAAAAACCAATTACAAGGTGACTCATCTTTCCAACTCTTCTTCAACATTTCAAGGCACATGCTTCCAAGACATACTTACATTACACATTTTGGTTCATATCATTCGTGTGTAATCAAAGTGACATTTGTGTGGAATCTTGGAGTATTGTCTGAAGATAGGATTTGGTGCAAAAATATAATATCGATATGAGACAACTTTGACTTCTAAATGTTAAAACTCCAAATTTATTTGTTTTGTAGAGTGAATTGTGAACTTGTGTCATTTATTTATATTTTGCTGTTGTTAAGTGATACTTTTGGATTGATATATGTTTTGTAATTTAAACTTTGAATTTGTTAAAGACTTAAAGTTGTTTGTTTATGTGAATTTTGAGTAGATTATGAATATGAATTATAATTTTAAGGATCTACCTATTTGAAATTTTTTGTTATAGATTTATATATATATATATATATATATATAAGTAGGTATGTCCAGTTTAACCGGCATACAGTTTAATTACTGAACTATCAGTTAAACTATTGTACCACTATACCAGTACTCTGATCGGTTTAATAACCGGTATGGTTTTAACAACACTCATAAAAAATGTTCTTCGTGTGTTGAGGTCATTAGAAAAATGTTTTCCTTTTTTTAGTCAAACCTACTTCTCATCCTAATATCTATTCCACGTTGAGACATCGGTTTTGCCCAAATCATTTCTGAATATTTTTATTTTTTAATTTGATATAGTAAAAAGTTCGCTTTGTGTAATAGTTTCATTCATTTTTTACTTAACATGTGTTTTAAATAGCTATTTTTAATAATTGTTGGTTTAAATATATATTTGATAAATTCTAATATGAAATATGAATGTGTAATATGTATTTTTTGTGTCGGTTGATAGATATTGGTAGAGTTTATTGCAAACAAATATAAGAATTAAGTACCAAAAACAAATATAAGACAGCATTTAAACTAATCTAGGAACGGAAAAACCATTCAATGCTCTAGTAATCCTGTAATACAATGGAGCATTCTGATTGATTTGGAATATGGAGTGAGATACTGTTTGGAATATGTGATCTCCATTCCTAGTAATCCTCCTACACCATACTTTATGTCATTTTTATTTTGATTGATTAAAAAAATAAAACATGAATTTAATATATATTAAATTTATATTTTCTGACAAATGGAAATAAATTGGTATATAAAGTAGTATATATCTTGGGACAAAAGATATGTTCTCATTAGGGTGTTCCAATGTTTGAGTCAAACCTTAGGAAAAGAGAAGAACCTTTTTTTTTGGTACATAGAAAACTCTATTTTGTCACGAGTGTTTTTGTTGGACTTAACTGCAACTATGTAGTCTCCAGCCATTGGGGAGTTCCAACAGATTTAGGAAGAATAGAGAGTTACAATGAGACACTACATATTGAATCAAAAAACATTAAGACAACAGTTTCATAGAACTTTTCTACCTATAAGTTCTTTCACTATTCTCCTCATATTCAATGTAAGATTTCACACTTGAGTAAACCCACAATCATCCTCAAGTATGGTACCACACACTTATAGGTCCGCTCTCCATTAAGTTCATTATGTTTCAGCTGGACCATCGACTTTGATACAACTTGTTGGACTACCGCAACTGGAGAATCTTAACCCATCAGAGAGTTCCATTGTTACCGGAGCACGAGAGTTCACAAATGAGATATCACGTTTTGAACCAGAACCTTAAGACAATAATTTCATGTGTCCTTTTCACTTATAAGCTCTTTTATTTTTCCTCTCATATCTAATATGAAGCTTCGTACTTGAATAAACTCAATAATCTCAATACCCAGACACTTTATCATAACAACACATTTCAATATTCTTTTTTTTACCTTTTATTTTAAATAGAAAACTATAGATCAATATTTAAAAAAAATTAATGTACAATTGTATAATTTTTAATAAAAAATTAGACAAAGTGATACTCTCCCTCGAAACACAGCCAAATAATTGTGTAAGAAACTCATTCAGAATGTGGACGTATAGTAGTTTCTAACTGAGATTGTGTAACATGAGGGGATTGCAATATCACAACATTATGATATGATGATTTTTTTATCAACAATAAAACCTTTATTAATAAAGAGATAAAGATTGTGATATAATGATTGTAAAATTGTATTATCCTCAATTACAATGTGATCCTAAATTAAAATACAACCACATCAAATAATATTACAAATTCAAAAATAAACTTTGATTGACAACATATTTTACAATATAATGGCCTAATCAATATGGGATAACATGTGCACAATCACTTCATCGTACTAGTTATAATCATGGTGACAACGGTAGTTTAATTGAAAACCATGGCGTATATGTTTATTTGTAAAAATTGTTAGGATAGCTAAGCTCAAAGTATCAGAAGTGATCTTGATAATACATTTGATTCTAAACATTTAATATAGTGATATAAGACTATGTTAAATCCCAAAACACAAAAAAAAAATATTTGATTCAAAACCAAAAGGTGTTATTTATAAAGTTCTTTATTTATTCTTTAACTTATTTATTTATTGCTAAATATTGCACTACATCACCATACCACTCACATTTGAACAACAAGAAATACAAGAATATAGCTATTAAGAAATTTAATAGCATCTTCTCCCCACAGGGAGAACATAGTTTTTGTTTTTTACTTTTAACAATAAAAGTTAGAGGATTCAGTTACTTTGGGAGTAAATTTAAAAGATTTACTCTATCTCTTTACTATTAATTTTAGGAAAATTTAATAGTTTATGTTTACTTATTAATTCAGATTATTATATTTCTCTAGAATTGATGTCTATAACGTAGAGTAAGTCTTTTAAATTTACAGTTGGAATAAGTGGATCCCAGTATATATAAAAGTATAATATTGCTTTTACTTTTAATAGCACTCCTTGTTACCGAAGAAGATCTATACTAGATGGTGTTAGGCTGGCGGCATCGAAGAAGTCATCACTAACAACAGAAAACGACTAGACTAGTCAATGAAGGAAAAGACTAACTCATGTTCTCTATATATCTCTTATCCCTTTTGCCCTATTTAATAAGCTAGCTTTCACAACATTTTTCCAGGTGTAGCTACGAGTTATTCATCCAAATACATGTCATGCATATGATCAACCAAATTCAGATACGGCCAAACTGCATGCATTTAGTTTCATTTAAAATTGTATATATATGAAGCTACTTCACCTAGTCCTTTTTATCTTGCTATTGCGTCACATTTCATTCACTCACGTTGTAGTTACTGTCAAAATCTCTCTCATTCTCTGTTTCTTTCTCTGTCATCTCAACTTTATAGCTGTTCAGCCATTCACTTTTTCAGATTTCAGCAACGAAACATGACTACAACAGATATTGCTCGAACAGTTGTTGGCATCATAGGTACTTTTATCTTCCTCTTATCCTCATCTCATCAAATAAATAGAAATACATGTTTGAAATAGAAAGTTCAGAATCATCTCATAAATATATTTTATAACTCCCGAATATTCTATTTCTTTTCTTTACACTCCAAAACTCAACGGATAATAAAGGTTTGTTTGAAAGTTGGATTTTGGAAGAGAATGAAGAAAATGAAAGGAAATAAAAGACTTTAAAACTATGAAATATACTTGTAAAATGACAACACTTTCATTTTCTTTTTTCTTCCCTCTAAAACTCAAATGACAAACAATTGCCTTATTTAAATGTTCATATGAATATGAAATAATATTGTATATTTTTTTTCACTCTTGTTGGTCTCATTTTTCATCATTCTCCTAACTTCTGAATTTCAGGAAATATCATTTCGGGTTTCCTGTTCTTGTCTCCCATGTAAGCTTGCTCTTCATCACTCTTGTCCTTTTTTACCAATCTATGTCTTTTACCCACCATAAAATGTAAATATGACAAAAAAGTGTAATTAAAAACCATAATGATATAAAAATTAAAAACTCTTAGAAATTATCTAACCAAGATAAATTTATCACTTAAGTGGTCTCTCTTACAAATTAAAAACCAGGAATAATTGCACACTAATGCATTGAGAGAACAAAAAAGATAAGAGAAAGAAGAAGTCCAGAAAGAAATAGGTGAGAAGATGATTGAACTTTATTGTTTAGTATGGAAGAAAAAATGAAAACAAGAGAAGAGAAGTAAGAGTTTAACTTTTTCTCTTGATTTGATCAGATAGAAAATGTGAAGAGATAAATATTTTTTCTAAAATTTACTTGAGATAAACTATTTCTTTGTCAAGCTACAAGCATTCTCCATGGTAGGTAAATGTAATCGAGCTAAAAACATCCAGAGTACCACGTGACATGTTCTCCTAATTGGAGATTTTTCTATAAATAAGACTCAAACTCAAATAAAAGGTAACAAAATATTTATCACTTAGAATCAATTACTCGATGGTCTTGGCATTAAATATGAATCTACAAATGACTTTTATAATGGCCATCACCCTTGATTCTCTCCCTATTTTCTTTTGATTTTGGGATAACTTATCACATAAGTCAAGATCCTCTCTAATATCGATGAGGAAAGCAGTAGAGAAAACCAAAGAAAAAGTAAAGTGTCATAACATTTATATCATTTTGTTTATATTGATATAACATTTTACCCTTAAAATTACATACAAAACACACAACTCTCCTCTCCGGTATTCAAGAGATCGTGGTACAAACCACATATCTCTTATGTCCTTCTCCATTTTGTCCTTTACCAAACAAAAGGAGTTTACCTCATTCTTCATAGATTCTCTCATCTCAATCTCTTCTCAAAATCTTTCCTACTAAGTACAACTTAAAAATATTACACTATATAAGTATTTTCTTCTTTTCAAGAAATAAAATGAAATTAGGAATGTTAAAATTAATATCTTTTTCGTCACAAACATATAATTCATTTAGATTATATATGTCAATTTCATTTTATCAAAAAAATTGTGTTTGAGTATGGAAAAAAACTTCGGCTAAAAGAACTAGCCTCGTCATATTGTTCATATTTATTGATGAAATAAGGTTGCTCCTTGAAGGATACATATGATCTTAAAAAAAATGAACTCTTCTTATGCTATTATCTAAGAGTAGTGCCATGCAAAAATATGATGCAAAATATCATTATTATCTACTGAATAGAATTTCAATGAGCTTTCTATTCACTTTAATTACTTTAGTTTTAATTGATGAGTTTAGAGGGGAAAGAAAAAAAAACTCCATAAAAAGAGATTTTTGTATGCAGTTGTAGATTGAAAGAAACAAATTGAACAGATTATATACTATTTTTTTTGCAAGTCTGGCCACTTTTGATAATTTTTCTTATACAGAAAGAAAATGAAGGGGGAATAAAGAGGAGATATTTCCCTGCAATTCCCATAACACACACACACATATATATATATATATATATGCACCTATTTTCATTAATTTTATTAGAACGTTTGTTGCGCATTTTTTAAGGCGTCAAACAATTGTATGAACTCATTCTCCTCTCCTTTCTATGAATATAATTGTAATTATTTTTCTTTTGAGTTAAGAAAATTGAACCAAACATGTTACATGTCCTTATATTTAAAAAAAAAGTATGCACAAGAGTTTTTACATTATTGTTGCATAATCAATCATTGACTTTTACATAAAAATAATACAAATGAATAGTATATGATACATTGATTGTGTATAAATCTTTATATTATCTATACATATATATTACATCCTATATTTTTTATATAACAAAATCAAATAATCAAATAACAAAATAAATCATCTTTTCAATGGATGATAACAAAAAGTAAAAATCACGGACGTGATTATGATAAAACTTTATTTATAAAGGTAAAGTTCACTTTGTATGCTCTGCATCCATTAAAAGAATTGATAAAGGTAAAATTCAGCTCGGGTGAACCTATGATGCAAAAGAAATTTACTAAACAACAAAGACCATGTGTGAATCCATAGGTTTCAGGACATTCTTTACATTTTTAATTAATAAAACATTAGCATAGAATAAATTAGAAACTTTCACTAAATTTTGTCAACACCAGCCTACATATGTTATTACTTATTACTCCTTATTTTCGCAATTGAGTTGCAAATTTTGGCCTAACCAAAGCATTAAAAATTATACCCATTACCCAAAAAAAGCATAACTATTGGCTCATGTACTGAATAGTTCATGTGCCTTCTCTAAATACAACTATGCAGGCCAACTTTTGTGGCAATTTGCAAGAGAGGATCAGTGGAGCAATACTCTCCAGCACCATACCTTGCAACACTTGTGAACTGCATGGTTTGGACTCTCTATGGTCTACCCATGGTGCACCCACACAGCCTGCTGGTCGTGACCATAAACGGCTCGGGGTGTGTCATTGAGCTCATCTATGTGACCCTCTTCTTGATCTACTCAGACCACGGCAAAAGGGTCAAGGTGTTCCTGTTGCTCCTGTTGGAACTAATTTTCATCATAGCTCTCACAGCTATCACATTAACACTGGCTCACACGACTAAGAAACGCTCTGCAATTGTTGGAACTATATGCATTGTCTTCAACATTATGATGTATGCTTCACCCTTGGCTGTAATGGTCAGTAATCATTCATTCTCCAACTAAACCAATATGGTTATTTATTCAAGCTTTAATTAATAGTTAATCTATATGACATTGCATTACCACCATAGACAATGCAAATCTTGGGTTTTTTATGCATCAATTGATTTTACCATGGTGCAGAAATTGGTGATCACGACAAAAAGCGTGGAGTACATGCCACTGTTCATCTCTATCGCCTCCTTTGGGAATGGTGTGGCATGGACGACTTATGCTCTCATCCGTTTCGATCCATTCATCACTGTAAATATAAATTTAATTTCATGATTTTCTCTTCTGTTCTCTGGTTTAATCATACAATCAAATGACAAAATCACTATAAAGTGAAGGAATAACCTATTGGTATGTTGGGCTATATATCTTGCACAATTGACAGGTACCAAATGGGATTGGGACTTTGTTTGCAGTGGCACAGCTGATTCTGTATGCAAACTATTACAAGTCGACCAAGCGACAAATAGCGGCCAGGAAAGGCAACATAGAGATGGATCTGTCCCAAGTGGTTGGTAATGATGGCCAAGAAACTAAGCCAAGTTACTGATCATGGTAAATTATGGATGGTGTAAGGGAATTGTCTACCCTCTCATCTCATGATTATTATTGTCATCGAACTCCTATTTTATCCCCTATCGTTTTCCAACTTTGTAATTTTTCGGTTTTTCTGTGGCATGTTCATCATTGCTTGAAGCAATGTTTCTAGTTCATTAAGCCAGACCTTCCTCTTGCATACATCGTCATGTAACAAGAAGGTCCACAACACACCAGCCACGAAAATTTAAACTTCTGAATATCTTCTTATTTACGTCAGATGGCCTCTTATATCTATCACAGAACACATAAAATAACCAACAAAATGAGTCTTTGTTAATAACAGTATTAGGTTAACGATTTAAGCAGATACTTTCTCCCCTGCAATTGAGATTATAAGGCTGAACCGCAAGACAGCAAATAAAGCACAACATAAGAGTAATTTAAAGTCAGAATGAGCCTCAGTAATCATTGCATAACCTGATAGGAGCCAGGGTGGTAAATAAGGAGATACAACAGCTTCAAATTTTGCGGGAATAAACCTTTTCAGAAGAATAGAATCGATACACCTATTGCGAAAGAACCTGCTGCTACCCAAGGGCTTAAACGTTCACCTGCACCAAATGTCAATATAAAAGTAGTTAATTACCAACAACATGCATTGAACATTGTTGAGGCCCTGTGCAAAATGAGAACAAGAATTTAGCTGCCCGTTCTTCGAGAAATTAAAAGTATAGAAACTAACCTATTCTAGCAGCCTTCCAGAAGAATCCCCGAAACCTGCAAGTAGGATAGTAAAGCAAGTTTATGAGCATCTGAAAAACTTACCAGCAAAGCAAATTTGACTAATTTAAATTGAAGCAGAAAAAGAAAACTGATCATTAATGCATAAATGAACCAAAGCCATAAGAAGATAGAAACAGAGAAACAAAAATCCAAGATGAAACTCTTGCATATTTAATGTTATTTGTGTGCAAATACACAACTCAAATGTAACCATCCTTTATATACAGATCCAGGATGAGAGACTGGTGGTATAAAAGTCATTCCTCAATGGTTTGTTGGAAGAGGTGAAAATACTGAGAAAGATTTTAAGAGCTGTAGAAAGTTTTGAGCACAGCCATAACTTATATCAAGGATAAGTGAAAAGAAAATAAGAATACATAGTTATACAGCATTGCACAACTATAGATAAATTAGTGATAGATAAATATGTATTTTTAAAATTCTCTCTTCATTAAAATTCCTCTCGTTTATATGGCATCCAAACAAGGGTGGAGAAAATTGTTTTCTATTTCACTCATTCTATAAGTCCACAGATTCAATTTCTTCGCCTATCGAGTATCACAGTGATGCCTAAAAATCTATAATGTTGTGTTTGGATGAAGCATTTTAAAATTTAAGGAAAATTCAAAATACAAAGAAATGCATTAATTCAATTTCCCTTCATATGTCAATTTTTTGTTTGCTTCATTATTTGAAAAGTTAGAATTTCAATACCAAATTTTTCAAAAACTATTTAAACATCATATAATATGCGTTGAATTGATGTTGAAAAGAGAGAAATTTGCAGAAGCCGCAAAAAATGAAGATAGACGTTCAAGATACTAAATGTGTGCCCTGTGAGGCAGTCCCAGAAACTGTCAGTCATTTATACTTCCTATGTGCCTATTCTGAGGAACAATATCTATAATTGGCTGGGCATAAATGGTTGGCCAAGATCTTTTCGCAGGCGACCGAGGCGGCTAATACACAAATCAAGCAAGTGGGGCTTTACAAACAAAATAGTGTCCTCATGTGTTGCAGCAGGTGTGTATATGATTTTGCAGCAAAGCAATAGCAGGATTCCAACAAAAAGCTAACACGGTGGAGGAAATTTTCAACAGCATCAAGGAAATTGTTCAAGTTAAATTGAGATTTATGAATCCTAAAAGGAAGACTAACTTTGATAAGCTGCTCTTTGATAGGATACTTTGATAGTAGAGTTGGTTAGTTTTTCAATGTTGTAACTATTTTATTCATACTAAGATAAACACCATCACTTGAAACCATTTCAATTTCTATTTCATCTTCTCTCCTTGATTTGATTTTGCACGGGAATTAGTTTCACATCCATAAGCTAGAAAAAAGCAATGGAAGAAATGTTTCCAATTTAAACATCAATGAAGTCAATCTATCTGACTCGCATGGTGATGGCATGAACTTCCATATTTTTTCTGCCAGCAAATTCTTTATTTTGGGCAACAAGCTATCTGAATACAATTCTCTGGAAATTTAAAAATCCTTTTATCAGTTATCCAAACTGACACATTTTGAGATGCAACATTTTAAATCCTTAGAAAGAATATGTTCCACCCTCAAAATGCTTCATCCAAGCACTACTTCACGTATTCTGTGAAAAATGCCCAACTAAAAGAAATATATCTCATTCATTACCTAGTTTAATACCAACCAAAACAGGATACAGCTTTGCATAAGCTGATCAGATTATCATGAACATAACCGGATCAACATTTTACACAAAGTTCATTTGGTAGAGATAAGACGAACGAATAAGTGCACAAACAGATCCAAGAGACAGTCTTCCTAGAAACAACATTTGCATTCCTCTTGTTTCTTCTCCCATACAAAGCCTAATGGATCATCTAGTTTTTAAATTGCACTCCACAACCACAATTGCAGCCACAATATCGCACTTTTGAGAATCTCCACAATGACATCATGACCAATCATCTGCATTTTCTTCCAATTTTCCACAATCACGATAAACACAACATAACCGCAACCACAATTGCGACCACAATATTGCGCTTTTGGGAGTCTCCGTAGTGACATCGCAACCAATCAGCCACATTTTCTCCCAATTTCCACAATCACGATAAACGTAGCGTAACCTAAACCGTAATTGCAGCCACAACATTGCATTTTTGGGAGTCTCCGCAATGACATTGCAACCAATCAGCTGCATTTTCTCCCAATTTTCCACAATCGCGATAAACACAACATAACCGCAACTACAATTGTGGCCACAATATTGCACTTTTGGGAGTCTCTGCAATGACACCACGACCAATCAATCACATTTTCTCCCAATTTTCCACAATTGGGACAAACGCAACATAACCTTAACTATAATTGCGGCCACAACATTGCGCTTTTGAGAGTCTCCGCAATGACGTAGCCACCGATCAGCCGTATTTTCTCACAATTTTCCACAATCGCGATAAACGCAGCATAACCGCTCCCACAATTTAAAACACCAGGCCCATCTAACAATGCAGAAAAAATAATTATAAAGTTCCCGTTGAGTGTCATTTTAAAGCGCTTAAAAAATCATATTTTCACCGTAGAATGAAGTACTTCAATACAGCCACATTATGAAAAACTTTGGTAATGGTCTTAAAAATGAAAACAATAATTCAATTTTTTATATATATTCTAAAATTAAAATACCCGGTTTTATGTCGGAGGATAGCAGGGAACTGAATCTTGAAAAAGGTACAGGTACAAATGAAGAGCAACACCACCGTCAGAAACGAGTGAAAATTAAAAAGAGCTGACTACAATTCAAGTAAAATTAAAAAACAAAATCAGCAATGATAAGAAGGAAATGAAAATTTTGAGTTAGAAACAAAAGAAATAGGCCAATACCATATCTGTGTATGTGGAAAGTTTAGTGCAAGTTATGGAGATTGTTGTGTTGGGAAATCGATTGGATCTGTGAGGAATTAAGGGTTACGTGAAGCTTCTTTGTATTCTAAAGTTACATGAATGATAAATAGATTAATAACTTGCATTTGCGTCTTTAGTGTAGAGGATCAAAAAGTGAGTCGGCTCAAGTCCAAGTCGCAAGAGGACATCGATCAAACGTCGCCGTTTTTCTCATTGAATGCCAACTTGATTTTAGAGGCATTAGGTTTTTGGAGCCATTTCTTTTTTTTTTACACTTATTATTTTTGGTAACATATCTTCTCATATACCAATCTCAATAAAAACATATAACCAATGTTATGAATCTCTAATTGGACATCAATTTGGACTAGGTTTTGTATAAGTTCTAACTGGTTTAACCGGTTAGACCGTTCGGTTTGACCGTACGACATCATAATATCATATATAATTATATTATAAAATTAATTAAAATTTTATAATAATTAAATAAGTGAATAATTATTTTATCAATATCATGTTTTGCATTAAGCATACACATAAATCAAAATAAAAGTATATCAAACAAGTTTAAGTCTTACATAATTAAAATTATAAATCAAAACACAACTATCTCATATAGAGATTAAATATTCTAATTCATCCAACTATCATTATCTTCATTAGATCCTAAATTGACATTGTCAGTTAGAGATGTAGTTTGAGTTTAAGTATCTATATCTTTTTGAGGAAAAGAGTCCAAATTAAGCTCACCATCAATAGTAACAATTCGTTCTTCAACAATACCTACAAATGAGAGTCCAAATTAGATTATTTTGTAGAACAATTAGAAAAATGTTGCACATTATAATATGTGATGTAAACTAAGGGGGACAACCTATGATTTGTGGAGGACAATCTTAAAATTAGGAGAGCCACTTGAAGTTCATATTCTTGGAAGAAAATTATGATAGTTTTTAGTTTATTTATTTGTTTGCTTAAGTAATAAATGAGAATTTATTCTCATGTAGACTTAAGAATAAATTGATTAAATCAATGGAGATAAAATTAAGAGGTTGGACAGCTACAATCAAGGATTCAAGTAAAGATAGATTTGTTTTGACCAACAACTTAGCCAAACATTATCTTTTCAACAAATCAACCAGATTGAATTAGGTCTTATCTATTTGATAATTTAGGATTTTAAATTTCATTATCTTCACAGTATCTTAGAATTAGTTAGGATTTTAGTTTGCATCTCAGATTTGATTAAATAGGATATTATCTTAGGATTAGCCAAGGCAGATTGCCTATTTACAGCTTTGGCTTATTCATTAAAAAAGTAAGTTTAATTTTGAGAAAACTTTGTGTTTATTTTAGTTGAGAGAATTCTCCTAAAAACCTCCGTTGTTGACTGTAGCCATCATTTATGAATTCTTATCAAGCTTCCTAGCTTGTGGCGAATAACAATAGTTTATCAAGCTTTCTTGCTTGTGGCACTTCCCCATTCTAATCTTTTCCATTTCCCTCACCAAAACAACCCTAAATTCCCCATCATTCACCAAAACTAAATTACAACTTAAAAAACTCAAGACATCAAGCTAAAACGATCCTAATTATAAGGCAGCCTCCTTGAGGTTGTCATCAAGTGGTCATCAGAGCTAGTTTTGGCTTGAAACCCAAGTCATGACCGATGAGGCCAACCAAAGAACAAACATCTTCCATTCTAGGTGTTTGGTCCAAGGAAACATCTGCCTATTAAGTATTGATGGTGGTTGTACTAACATGGTTAGTTCAAGATTAGTTTCAAAACTAAACCTTGTGAGTAGACCACATCCCACTCCTTACCAACTACAATGGTTAAGTGAGATTGGGGAGATAATTGTGAACCAGCAAGTGGAGATTCCCTTTTCAATAGGAAAATATGAAGATGTAGTTCTTTGTGATTTGGTTTACATGAAGACCAACCATATACGTTTGGGTCGCCCATGGCAAATGGACAAGAGAACTAGCCATGATGAATTCTCAAACAAGTACACATTTTTTCACCAAAATCGAAAGATGGTGTTATGTCACTTATCTCCTACACAAGTGATTGAGGATCAAAGGTCTTTGAAAAATAAAATTGAGGTGGAGAGAAAGGAAAATCTGTGCAAAATTGAGAGTAAAAAGAAAACCGAGGAGAAAATAGTCTTTGGAAAAAAGAGGAAGATTAGTGAAGAGTAGGGAAATTTCCCTACAAAAAAAGTAAGGTTGAGATTGTTTTGGGTCCAAAATAGCCCCTACCCTCACTCTAGGGTGGAAATTTTTTGTTTACCACTAATAACTCTCTGTCTAGTTTAGTTCAAATTGTTTTGCAAGACATTGGAGTAATCTTCCTCAAAGAAGAAGCACATGATCATCCAACCTTATGGGGGTTGACTTTTACATTGGTCAAATTGTTCCTATAGATGTGATGAGGACAAGCTATGAAGACTCAACTCTTATGTTATATTTTAAAGATGCACGTTTTTTACCAATAAAGATCATGGGTGTTTACCTTATTGCTAGATTATTCATCAAGGGTATAACCAATGATGAATATGTGGAGAGTTGGTTCCAACAATCCACAAAGGTGGTATTTGATCCAGGAGGTGATGGTACCTCAAATTTGAGGACAAATTCTTTTCAAGAAGGAGGGTATGATGTAAACCAAGGGGGGCAACCTATGATTTGCGGAGGACAATCTTAAAATTAGGAGAGCCACTTGAAGTTCATATTATTGGAAGGAAATTATGATAGTTTTTAGTTTATTTATTTGTTTGCTTATGTAATAAATGAGAATTTATTCTCATGTAGACTTAGGAATAAATTGATTAAATCAAAGGAGATAAAGTCAAAAGGTTGGACAGCTACAATCAAGGATTCAAGTAAAGATAGATTTGTTTTGACCAACAACTTAGCCAAACATTAACTTTTTTAAAAACCAACCAGATTGGATTAGATCTTATCTATTTGATAATTTAGGATTTTAAATTTCATTATGTTCACATTATCTTAGGATTAGTTAGGATTTCAGTTTGCATTTCAGATTTGATTAAATATGATATTATCTTTTAGTATTCAAAGATAATTAGGATTTTGTCTTTAGTATCTTTAGTTTATATCAGCCAAGGCAGATTGCCTATTTATAGCTTTGACTTATTCATTAATAAAGCAAGTTTAATTTTGAGAAAACCTTGTATTTATTTTAGTTGAGAGAATTCTCCTAAAAACCTCCATTGTTGGCTGTGGCCACCATTGATGAATTCTTATCAAGCTTCCTAGCTTGTGGCGAATAACACTAGCTTATCAAGCATTCTTGCTTGTGGCGCTTCCCCCCTTCTAATCTTTTCCATTTCCCTCACCTAAATAACCCCAAATTCCTCATCATTCACCAAAACCGAATCACAACTTAAAAAGCTCAAGATTTCAAGCTAAAACGATCCTAATTCTAAGGCAGCCCCCTTGAGGTTGTCATCAAGATGTTCAAAACAAACCTTCATCATCCTTGGGTAAATCAAGTATTGGATTTGATAAGTCATAATAGAACATTTTTTCTATATCATCATAATCTATCAATGAAGTTTCTTCTTCTTCTTCTTCTTCTTCTTCTTCTTCTTCTTCTTCCTTCTTCCTTCTTCCTTCTTCCTTCTTCCTTCTTCCTTCTTCCTTCTTCCTTCTTCCTTCTTCCTTCTTCCTTCTTCCTTCTTCCTTCTTCCTTCTTCCTTCTTCCTTCTTCCTTCTTCCTTCTTCCTTCTTCCTTCTTCCTTCTTCCTTCTTCCTTCTTCCTTCTTCCTTCTTCCTTCTTCCTTCTTCCTTCTTCCTTCTTCCTTCTTCCTTCTTCCTTCTTCCTTCATTTTATTAATCACCCTATAATTCCAACAAATATGATATATCAATACAAATCAGAAGTTACATAGTAATCATTAAAAGTTAAGTTAAAAATAAACATGTTTTGTAAGCCAAAGTTATAGTGCACATAGACTAGATCATTTAATCTTCTATGCTCCAATTTATTCCTCTTCCTTGTATGTATTTTCTCAAATACACTCCAATTTCTTTCACAACCATAAGAAGATGATGTTTGGCTCAAATTTTTAATAGCTAATTGGGATACCATAGGAGCACTAAATCCAAATTGTGACACCATTGAAATAAAAAAAATCACAAAGAATTAGTATGTCATTAAAGTATTACACTTGTACATAATATTTCAATAAATTGAAAAATTAAAATCTTACCCGGTCGTAAATGTTTAACTGTTTCGATTGTCATTGTATTGCCAAAACTCTCAATTTTATCATGATAGAGGCAACTCTGTTTAAAAAACTCAGTCATGCTTGTGGTAAATTTTGCTTGTAAAAAATCAAGTCAACCTTGTTGAACCTCTGGTTTGATACAAAAGTTGTCCTTATCATAATAAAAAATTGGATTAAAAAAGTAGGCAACACAATATAATTTTTTTGAAGTTGTTTATCTCATCTTTGCTTTATAATTCTTGTCTAAGATTTATACAAATATTTTTTGTTCATGAACACCCTCTTAGTAGTTTTCCTTGCTCTACGCATCCCATCATACACATAAGGTAGAGAAGGCATATCATCAGCATCAACAATTCTTAACAAGCGGATTAGTGGATCCACAATATTGACAATAATTGCACAATCATTCCAGAACCTAGCATTCATCATAACCTCCACAAATATATTTGCTTTCTTGTCCCTATAATATCTAGAATCAATAAAATATGTACCAGTGACCAAAGCTTGCAAATCAATTTTATGTTCATGAATGCTTTTTAGTGCAATAAAGGTTGTTGCAAAACGAGTTGCCCCAAGACGTATGATTTCTTTCCACCCTTATCTTTTCCTTAACTATGCCAACAAAAACCCATGATTGTAAACAAACTTTGTTATATCATAGGCACTCTTAGCTAAGGTACTCACATGCTCCATTTTTCCAATATCTTCTAGAATCAGATTTAAACAATGCACAACACAAGGAGACCAATATATAGATGGAAACTTCTCATTTAACATATCCTCTACAACTTTATAATTTGCAGCATTGTCAGTAACCAAGTGCACAACATTGGTTAATCCAACAAACTCAACTAACTCAATAAACAAATTGCAAAGTGTTCTAGCATCTTTAACAACATTAGATACATCAATAGATCCCACAAAAGCTATTCCTTTTAGAGAATAGACAAGAAAATTGATAAGTTGCCTATTTCTTTAGTCTTGCCAACCATCAGCCATGATGGTGCAACCAGTTTTTTTTCCAAAAATTCCTAAATGTCTCAACTAACAACTCGACCTCCTTCTTCATTGCATGCAATAAATTAGATCTAATAGCATAATAACTAGGACCTTTATAACCAGGACCAATTGCAATAGTTGCATCTATCATAGGTTGATAGTAAACTGAATTTGAACAATTGAATGGGATGCAACAATTATAAAAGAATCGAACAACTGCCATATTAGCTCTATGAATAGCATCCTTACCTACAAAGTCCATTCTGATTGAGGGTTGAGCTACTAGAGTAGTTCTTGGAGCAAAGCCCAAAGGATTTGTCTTACCCTTGGCTTTAGTTGGTATTGGTGGAACCATATTTCCCTCATGTTTCATAGCATTTTCCTCATCTGAACCTTCTTGCCTTCAAATTTGATTAGTCCCTCTTTTTCTACTACCACTAACTTGATTCAAGTGTTCCCTTAATTGATGTTTAACTTCAAAAGGAACTGAAAGACAAGGTAGAACATCTCCCTTTTCTCCAGAAAAATGTTGTTTAATTCGATGTATTCCTCCACCCTTGTAACACTTTGAACAATACAAACACTTTATACTTTTCTTTCCATCAGCATCTTGCACTAATTGACAATGATCCCATGTTGGATCAGATTTTGCTCTAACAGATTGAGTAGTAGCATTTACTACTTGAGTTGTATTTGGAGAACTTGCATATGATGCCATATCTAAAATTATAACCATTTAGCAACATTAACACAAACATTTACCAAACTCGAGCATTAACAATTTAACTCATTCACACAATTAACAATTAACACTGTTAACACAAACTTGATAAACAAAATTGTTAACATATGAAATCATAACATATAAAATTTATACAATATAAAATTGATGCATGTGTCTCTTAAAACAACATCTATCATGGCACTATGAGATTTTTTAAATAAATCTATCTTATATGGATATGCCTCATATGCATTCTTTTAAAAATAAAATAAAAAACAACACTGTGTCTCATTGTCTCTTCAAGCATATCAAGGTAGCAACAATAATTAATGAATATTAATTGTAGAATCATGATATAGTATAAACTATAAAGAAGTGCTTTATGTGGAGGGTAGTGAAGAAGATGCAACTACATAGATGAATAAAGTAGATTTTTACCACGAGACAACAATGAAGGGAATGGTGGACAAAAGTGTAGAGGGATGAAGGAGATGGCCACGTGATAGTAATTCAGAACAGTGAGCGATGATGAGCGAAAGAGGTTCTCCTTGACGGTTAGGTTTTCATTTTCTGGGTATTGTGCAACACTGTAGACAACCAAATCACCCATTCTCCCTTGTTTCTATTTTAGGCTTTTATATTTTTTATAGATAGATTTAGGCCGGCCCGGTTAAACTAGTCGGTTTATTCCGGTTTTTCCCAGCCTAAATTGGTTAAACCAGTTTTCATACGGTCAGAAGCGGCTTGGAGATGTCCCTAGTTTTTGGGTAGTACGAGACCGTTCCCACTAGCGAGTGACGGTCGGACCGGTCGAACTGTCTGGTCCGATCCGGTCCAAACAACCTTGTATATAACTATAACATTTATTATTACTAGCATGTCGATCGATGCTCAATGCCTATCGACTTGTATTCTTATTTTCCTGATATTAAATATATACACAAAGTTTCTATAACTTGTGTCTCTAATAATGTTTAGTGTGTCAATGAATGTTTTTTCATGTTTGTCAAAGTTATTCTTCTTAGGGGGATGATCAGAAAAAATAAAGGTACGAGAATGTGTGGAATAATAGTGATACATTGATGGAAAAGAATAAAAGAACATGTATAAGTTTATTGTAGTTATTATTGAATGTTACAAAAGGATAAATTGGAATATGGAAATTATGCCATAATGGTTAATAAATGAAATAATATTAAATTATACATGTTCAATTATGTGAATGTATTTTACGTATATTTTGCATTTATATAATACTAAGGGCAAAGTTGGAATATATAAATTATGTTTGCTCAATTACCTAAACACCCCTTAAGTATGGTTTGCTTTTATATAGTAGTATAAATATAAATATATTACAATCGGGGAGGTTAGTGTAATAAACCTTGATTATATAAATATATTAGACTAAATACTACACAAGGGATATGATCATAATTTATTAACCATATATCCTCATACAAATTCAAAACGAAGGGAAATAATAACATGCATGCATATTCCATGAATAAAAAATTACATCCTCATATCATGCATACATCTAAATCATTCATGCGCCTCAGACATAAATTACTATCAAGGATACTCTTGAGTTGAAATTTGATTTTTAAGGTGATATTATTGGACTAGGCTAAAACGATCTAAGAAGGAAGAACTGAAACTGCACAGGATAAACTAGCTGCTCATATCAATACACCATCCTCAAGGACATATTTGCAAAATTTCTATCATATGGAAACCCCAGTTATTGATGGTAATCCTAGTCATTCATCTGCTCCCTACAATAGTATAAATCCTCAAGATTGGGAAAGTAATAAGCTAATCGAGGAAAGATTTAAATCTACTGAGGAAGCAAGCTCCAATAGCTTGAAGGACGTCACAAGCATGTGCTTAGTCTCGAATGTGATATTGCCACCAAAATTCAAGATGCCCGAATTTGAGAAATGTCAAAGAACTTTTTGTCCCAAGGATCACCTCACTATGTATGCTAGGAAAATGACTCCTTATATCGAGGATGACAATATATTAATCCATGTGTTCTAGGAGAGCCTTCATAGAGCTGCCATCACTTGGTAGATGTGTCTCGAACATTCTCACATCAAATGTTTTAAGGATTTGTGTAATGCTTTCCTTAAACAATACAACTACGATATTGATCAAGATCCTGATATGATGCTACTCAAGAAGATGTCTAAGGGAAATAATGAGACTATCATGGAGTATGTCCATAGATGGGCAGGATTGGCTGCTCATGTGAATCCCAATTTGTCTAACATAGAGAATGTTTCAATGTTTATCAATATCTTACAACCTCCCTTCTTTGACTGGATGATTGGAAATGTCTCTTCAGATTTTCATCAATTGATAACCATAGGAAAAAAATCGTAAATCACTTTACGATTGACAAGATTGAGAATAACTTAGCCAACACATCAATCCAAAGTGATCTTGTAAGTAAAGATATAAAAGTGGAAACCGTATTCATAGAGACCCTCAGCCAACTTCAAATGCCTTATTTCCCACAAGCATCATATTATACTTTTACAAATGGTAAAGAAGGGCAATTCGAAAGCGAAAAATGAAGAGTTTGTATGATCCGATCCCAATGCCATATTCTGAATTATTGCCGTAACTTCTTCAAAGATAGTTGTTGACTCCTATCCCATCGAAGAAAGTGGAACCCCCATACCCATAAGGATTTAACCCAAATGCTAGTTATGAATATCATATTGGGGAAATTGGTCATTTCATGGAGGATTCTGATCAATTAAAAAGCAAAGTGCAATATCTAATTAACTCCAGATTGATCCGCTTTCAAGGAAATGTCTTGGTTTGAGAAATGCTCAAATCAGCCCAGGTTGTCGTCTTGGCACTAGCAAAGTGATGTAATGAAACTCTATTGCCCTCCCCAAGGTTTTAGAGTCATAAATAGTGGGACACTCATGTCTCTTTCCATGAATAAGAATTCATTTTCTAATGCACATCTTTTTAACGATTATATACTAATACATTGATCATAAAAAATTTCATTCCATTCTTCATACCACAAAACTCATTCACAAAAAATAAAAATAAATTCATGCATTAATGTGAGATATTTGATTCAATAATTTATATGAAAAGGAGGAGGATGCAAATGAAAGACCCAAAATGGTGCAGATCCTTAGGCAAAAAATTTCCAATGACATAAGGCGTCTTTGAAAATCCTAAATACTAAGAAGAAATCCGTAATCGACTCCCGAACTTAGAATCTCTATTTAAAAACCATTCTTATCTAATTCAGACATAAATAGAGTTTTCTACGTTTTCACCACGAAAAATATAGTGGCGACTCTAAATCAATTGAGAGAGGTAGAAATCAAGTTCGCCTCCTCCTAAGTCGTAGAGCCGGTCTTTCAACCAAAAATTGGGTCGCGACATGTTGGAAATGAGAAGACCACAAATTTATTGGACCCCATGTGCTGCACATTGCATAAATTTGATGCTGTAAGATATCAGAAAACTTCCTAGGATCGAAATGACAATAAAAAGGATTATCTTTCTTGTTAGCTTCATTTATGGCCATTCAAGTATATTGAGTTTGATGAGGCACTTCACAAAGAAGAGGGAGTTGGTGAAACATACAGTGACCCGCTTTGCAACTTCCTTTCTATCTTTGAAAATGCTTTATGAGGAGATTACAAATTTGAGGAAGATGTTTGTCTCAGATGAGTGGACAACAAACAAATTTTCCAAAGAACTCAAAGGAAAGGAAGCAACTTCCTCTTATGAAAGTGCTTCGACTCATGGATAGTGAGAAGAAGGCAACCATGGATTATATTTATGAAGTTATGGATAAGCCTAAGGAGGCCATTATAAAGGCATTCTATGAGAAGGAGAAAAAATACAAGGATGTCTTTAAGATCATTAATGAAGGTGAAATTGTCAGCTTCATCGCCTATTACATGTGGTTGGTCACATGCTATATCCGAAATATTATTAGGCATATCAAGCATGCAGTTTGACCATGCGGTTATAGGTTGGTTGCATGTTTGCCTTCATATTTTTGTACCCATTACATAAACAAAATTCATAATATTGAAGGAGATGCAAATATATAAAGATGCTAATGGAATGTTTGGATCATCCACAACTATAGCCATGAGGACAGAAATGACACCAGGTAAGAAATAAAATATATTTGGATTTACAAAATATGTTGTTATATTTAAGTCAATTGCTTAACAAAATATATTTTCATTTGTAGTTGTACAGTGGAGAATGTTTGGTGCGCCAGCCCCAAATTTACAACCATTAGCTATAAGAATCTTGTCTTTGACTTGTAGTGCATTGGGATGTGAATGCAATTGGAGTGTTTTTGAACAAGTAATTATTTACTTACTTTCATTTTGGTTTACCTTAAAAAAAATTATAAGTGTCTCATTTTAGTTATTTATTGGAATGTTGCAGATTCATACGAAGAAAAGGAATAAACTTGATATTAAAAGAATGTATGATGTGGTCTATGTTAAATATAATCAAGCATTAAAGCAGAGATTTAACGTCATGGATGAAGTTGACCCAATCTCCCTCAATGACATTGATGAATGTAATGAATGGCTTGTTGAGGAGATGGATAGTGATGATGAAGGTGGAAATGAGAGTGTTTTTAAGGATGATGATGATCTTGAATGAGATATTGTTTTTAGGGCTTCAGGGATTGGGAGCCTAGAATGAATACTAGGAGTCAAAAAATAAAGAACCCTATACTTATACGTTCAAGAGGAAAAGCTAAGAAAGCTAAGAGTGGTTCTTTATCATCAAAAAAACGAAAAGAGAAAGTAATTGAAGGAGTAGATGAAGAAATGGAACATGGAGAAAGTGAAGAGGAAGTTGAAACTTTTGAATGTAATGGCTCGGATGAAGAAGAAATTGAAGGATATGTTGTCGAGTTTGATGTTGTGGAGGATGATTAAATCTTTGAGTAAATACACATTTTAGTCTCTCATATTTTTCGACCTTACCAATTTAGTCCTTAAAAAAAGAAAAGACATAAAATGGTCCCAAAAATTTCAAATGTGGGTCAAATTAGTCCTTTTGGAGTCAAATTAGTCCCTAGGAAGTGTTGCAAAACATGCTAAAAAGAACTAATTTGACCCACATTTGAAATTTTTGGGGACATTTTAGGACTTTTCTTTTTTAAAAGACTAAACTCGTAAGGTCGAAAAATATGATGGACTAAAATAGGTATTTACTCTAAATCTTTTACATTTTATATTTGTATTTTGCTTTGAGTTTTACTTGTGGGTCTTTACAAGACTTGTTAGTATTGTTTATTTTACGTTTTAGTATCTCTATTTTTAATTATCTAGTGATCTTATGAAGTTATGAGAAATTGATACTTAATGATTTTTATTAAATTTTATGTTATTGTTTGATTTTTGTTTTATTGTATTATTATTTTATTTTTTCTATTATGTTATATTATTTATTTATTTTGTCAACCACCATGATGATGTATGCTATTTGCTCGAAACACCATTCACAACGCCATGATGACTGAATTTTGGCAACCACCATGGGGCATCCGCCATGAACAACACCACCCTTAAGTTTTATATGCTCTTATGGTAAAACATCTTAGGCTAGTAATAATGTTTAGTTTCAAATGTATCTTGTTGTTTCCTATGTTTACATATAGTATAGTAGGCTAATAATAAATGCTTGGTGTACAATGTTTCTTGTTTTTCCTCGTGATTAGTGAATTTGGCACAAGCAAAGGGGCTCATTTGTTTTTATTAAGTTTTTTTTTTAAATTATTCATTTTTTAAACTTGTCCACAAGCAAATATACGGGAAAGGCAAATATAAGAGAAAGCAAATATAAATATTTCGAAAATGTTAACTCACAACAAGTTCAAGTCGTCACAATTAGTAATAAATGAAAGCATTAAATAATTTAGGGATAGAGAGAAAAAACACATGTATTTTTATATTAGTCCACAATTTCCAAATAACTTATGGTTATTAAACAACTCTTCACACAAATATATTTTTTACCCTAAGTCTTTTTAGTTTTTAGTGACCAAGTATTCTTTCTAGATCAGGCCGGCCTCTTTAGGCTCTAAACTTAATCCAATAATCTTTACTTCTGAAGCCTCTCTAGGCTTTATATACTAAACAAAGTTGGTTTATTGATATTTAACAACTTAGTGGATGAGAATATAAATATGTAAGATCACTTGAGTCTAAGACTTACTAAGAAAGAATATTTTAAGATTTACAACCACAAACTCTCAAAACTTCTTTATATCTTAGCTTAGTTTACTTCTTACAAAAAAATTACAATGAATTTAAGCTATAATTCAATACAAATAACATTTTTATACAAACAATTATTTTTACAATGTTTCTACACACATTACTTGTAAATTCTCGCATTCTCATATTTGTCGTGTGGGTATATCTTGTGATGTTCTTCTTCCTTTTATAGACGAGTTTTAACAACTTCAATGGAATGTTCCAACTGTCTATAAAAGTGTGTAAATATTTAATACCTTGGTTCTTTGAGTCATGATATCTAGACAAAAGTAAATGCTTGAATCCACTATGTCTTGAACCATGTCTAATTGCACATTAATTATGATGGTTCCATTCTATCAAGTTTCATCTTCCTTTATTTATCTACATTTTCTCTCGATCATATCCTCAAACATTTAATACGACTTCATGCACTTGCTCAAATAGTTCTGATTATTCCTTTTTGTTGTAGATTTGTCAGAGAATACTACATCTCATATTTTCAAGAATACAAAGTTTCTTATATGAAGAATTAAATATTTAATAATTGAGTCATTAATAATCACATAAATGTGCATAAGAGTTATTTAAGTTAAAATGATTGAATGAGTAGAACCTGCACACAAGATTTAAATTGATACAGTTGAAGTTATTGGACATAGAGGTCATTTGATGCACTTGTCACTTGGAGGAATTTTTTCTTAGAATTAAGTAACTTGATTTTATTCACACTTGTACTTGATGCAATTGTTACTGGTTGCAATAACTCATTAGGATTAGTTTAAAGTCAAAGCAAATATGTGAGAATAATGGATGCGACTAGCATTAGAAAACTAAGTCAGGAGTATGTCATTTCATATATTCACATTTTTCTGAATGAAAATGAATCGATCCTTAGACAAAGTTTTTTTTAAATGTCCTCCCATTGATGATCATTGTCGACAGATTGAATATTGGTTATGCCTTTTTGCATGTAATTTTAATTAAATGGTGTTTTATTTATATATGCTTTGCCCTAGAATCTAAAATTTGATTCTTAAAATTATTAATAGCATCAACATTATCACATAACAAAGGTATTTTTTTTTACAAATATATTGTACTCATGTTAATGATAACCTTTAGGTGAGTTGCCTTAATTGAATGATCGTTTCTTGTGAAAGTCTCACTTTGAATTAAAGTTGATTGCAAGTTACTTTCTTTTTGTACTTTGAATTAGAATTCATTTCAAGTCCCACTTTGGCTTAGGGTGTCTCAGTTTGGATTAGGTAATTGAGGATTAGTGTTGGTCACGGTTTGATGAATGTAGGATTATTCATGTCACGGTTTGCTTGGGCAATTTTAGTGAAATAGTTAGGTAAATTTTTAAGAAGATGGTTGGGGGATTGAGATGGACTGGCCCCACAAACAAGAGATGTTTGATAAACCTTGTGAAGTTTGCCATAAGAGAAATGCATTCTTGATAAGAACGGATACCTTGGCCTCAGCCAAGAAGCTAGGAGAAAACCCACTAACAATGAGAAATAATTCCAAATAAAAATCAACGTAGTTTTATTCAATGGGTATGCACGGTCATATATACAGTAATATCTTAGGCTATTCAACCATAATCAAAAAACATGAAAAGATAAACTAATCCTATCTAATTTCTAATCTAATCTTCACGGTTGGAGAGTTGGACTTGGCCGAATTGTTTGTTGTGCAAAAGGGCCAATCTGATTTGAATTTCCTTGATGATTTGTTGAGATAATTCCCTCCTTTATATTCACGACATTGATATAGTGAGAAGTCCCCTTTTTGATTGAGATTTATGTTGTTATTCTTGTGTGCTGAAATTTGATTAGGAATTCCCTATCTTGATGAAATTAGATTAGATTTGGCTTCTCCTTGTTTCTAGTCGTGTGGTGCTTGATCTCCTTGATTTGTGCCACATTCTATCTCCAATGCATAGTTGTGCTCTCCTAAAATAAAACATAAACATTAATTAAAATAAATGCATCTAATGAAAACAATTCAGGAAAATAAACAAACTGATCATAATAAATAAATGTCTAAACTAATGTGGGTTAAGACAACTTCCCACTTATTTAGTATCATATCTACTTGTGGGTTAAGACAATTTCCCACTTATTTAGTTGTAATAATGTGGTTCCTCCACCAAGTCATGAGCTCCTTCAAGTTCTTCAACTTGGCTTATGCAATTTAAAATCTTCCCATCTTGCTTGGTCCATTTAGGACTTGTATCCATGATGCTAAATATAAGTTGTCGAAGTGCTTCTTGGGCCTTCTTGGCCTTGACTCTAGTCATGGGTCCTCCTAAGTCATGTAGGGCTAGTTGGTGCTTAATCAATAGTAGTTGTGAACAACTAAGAACAGACAAATATTCAACCTCAATTGTTGATAATGCAATAGTAATCTGCCTTTTTGCAAGACCATGACACAAGATTATCTTAAACAAAGTGATATCCTTCTCTAGTGCTTTTTCTTTCAACTTTGTCTCCAACATAGTCAACATAACAGAATCCAACTAATCTGTAAAAAATTTCTTTTAGCATAGACCAATATTAGTAGTACCTTGCCAATATATTCTTGTAACTGCTGATAAATGTGTTACTCACATAGCAGCTTGAAATCGAGCACGTAAACAAATACTAAACATGATATTAGGTTTGGGGATGCAGTCATATATTAAAAAGATCCTATCATACATCTATATAATTTTCCGTCTACATTTTTATCTTTGTCATCCTTGTTCAGAATAAACATAGGGTACGTTGCAGTTTTCATAGGTTTATATTCATCCATCTTCAACTTATTTAGAAGCTCTTGTGTTTTCCATCTAATTGGTGTACACCTCGTGTTTTGTTTCATTTACTTGAAGACAAAGACAACATTTTAGTTCTCCCATCATTCTCATATCAATTGTTTTTTAAGTTATCTTGGAAAATCTTAGACATAAAAATTTATCAGTTGAACCAAAATAATATCATCAACATATCTATGAGTAACTATGAAATCCTCCTTATATGACTTTATAAACAAAGTTGTTTAAACATTTCCTCACTCAATTCCATTAATCATCATAACTGAAATGAGCATCATCTCGAAAGCCAACAAATTACACAAGATATACTTCTTCGTTTATTAGTCTATTTAAGAATACATTTTTCACATTCATCTCATAAATCATTATATTATGATGTGAAATAAAAAATAAAATAAAAAAATGCTTCTAATCTAGCTACTAGTGCAAGGTTTTCATTAAAGTTGATACATTCTTGAAAATAACCTTGTGCAACAAATCTAAGAAAGAAGATCAGAAAGGAAAAGCCATAATCCTATGAGAAAGGTGTTCGTGCACCTTCTAAATGCAACAAACCATGTCACTTCAAAGGAGAATCTATAGAGTTGACACTACAACATTTTTGACCTATGTCAACGGCTGAAAACCGTGGCCAAAAGTCAAAAAACCATTCTCGTTGCCAAAGACAACAGTTTTTTAACTGTGGTAGTCTAAGGTGTTGCCTTTTGTTTAGACCACGGTTTTTTGACTTTTGGCAACACCTTTTTAAAACCGTTGTCTAATATTTAAATAAACAACGATTTATGTGCAATGTCAAAGGCAACGGTTAAAAACCGTGTTGTAAAATGAAAGTACAAAACCGTGGTCATTGTGTTTATAGGCAACGGTTTTAAAAATGTTGCCACATTGTATAAAGGCATTAGTTTGAAGCCCATTGTCATTGTCTACATAGGCAAGAAAACCATTGTCTTTAGTCCTGTGTTCATTTTGGAAATAGATAATTGTTGCATTTGCTACACCATATATACAATCCTTAACTACTCTAATGGATATTCATAACATTAATTAATTTAAAACATGAGTATTTGTTACTCTAAATTTGGTGAACCAAAATACAGACTTATGTTCTTGAAAGTGGCAAGCATCACTCCACAAACCACTACACTACTAGTCATGTCATATACAGTTATATCCATTACTGTTTAACAAAATATAATCATAATCCAAAATAGGAAATCTTGATTCATTCCCATCTATACTGTATGCGGCAAATTGTCTTCCAAATGATTTTGCTGCAAATAAAGAAGTTATAATATTGTTAGCTTATATATGAATGAACATCAAGTTTTTCCAAAAATAAATATGCTAAAGTAGAGTTTGATATTTATTATATAATTAGAGTTTAGTCTTAACCATGTTACAACCATGATGATAGAAATAAATAAGAAATTACCTTATCATTATTTGGAACATGTGTCGATGTAGAAGTACCCGGTGTTGATAACATTGTTGCTAATGCCTCCACATCTACTCCTGAGTTGTTTTGATTTATGACATTCCTTAGCAAAATTTGAATTTTTTGTTCCATTGATGACATTTCTTGCTTATGTTTTGCCTCCATTTCCTCAACTTTATCATTTAACAATTTCAATTCATCAGCATGTTTTTTCTCAATTTTTACTATTTCTTCTGTTCTTTTCAAAAGGGTGGGTGTGGTAACTCTTCCATGACACCAAACTCTTCCAGGCTTTTCTTTCCCAAACACACTCTGAAAAGCTTCATCAGGTTGTTGACTAGAATTTTCAATTAAATCTTTAAGTTGTGC
>NC_032025.1:19947425-19981763 GCF_001865875.1 Lupinus angustifolius
CTATACTAGCAAAGAATCTTACCATTGCATTAGTTGTTTCTTGGTCCAATGGCTCTCCTTTCTTGCTTTGTCTAGTTTCACAATATATTTCAGCTTGGTTGGGCATCTCTTTATTCTCCTTAGTTGCACACTGCAATTTGAAAAAATAAAATATTTAAGTACAACAACTACACCAATTAATATAAATAATTACGTTTATAATTAAAATACCATACCAATCTTTCCCTTATGACACCAAAGTTCACAGGTCCCGTTCGGTGTCTCCATTTCTCCAATCATTCAAATCATACAGCAGTTTAGTCTTCTAGACAAATCATGGGGTGCCCTTGGCACGCATGACGCAACTATTTTGTGTCAATTTCAATTACAACTATTTTGTGACAACCTCAAACACTATCATGTACTGCAAGGATTTCAACAACTGTATTCCTAGTCCTAATGCATAATATGGAACATACAAACAGACCAAGTAAAAGTAGTTAATTCACTACTATGCTTCAGTTTTATACTCATGTCACTCTTAAATTAGGTTACTCAAGTTAATTTGTGGTTTGTTGGTTGTAATAATCTAATTTCACTCAACTATTTGTGCAATGTATGACAATTTAACATCAACTAAAGTTTAATAATCTTACTTGAATATTTCCAAGACTCCAATATCTTATCAATTCCTTAAAGTGTGATTCTGGAATGTCTTTGGGACGATTTTTCAGGCGCTCATATGTGGTTTTATACTTGCTAAAATGTTCTTCCTTGATGGCGCATTTGTGTCGCCTCCAAGCATCATTTAGAATAGCGAATACAGCTTTTTTTCCTACATCTGGAATGATGTATTTTTGCTACAATGAAAAGAAGCATAATTATAAAGATCTAAACGCACATGCAGGAACACAAATTAAAAAGCACAACTTCTAAACTAATACCTTGACATAAGCCCATATGAGATCTTTGTCTGGTAGAGCCTTCCATTTAGTGTAAGCAAGGGGACAAAAATCTGAACTCCTAGCCACTATTCCCAAGAAATTGCTGAATTGAACAACAGTTCTTTGATTTGGTCCAATTGACACTCCATATTCATTGAAAATGACTTCCATTCTATCTTCTAGTGATCGTGCATGAGCTTCCAAGCATTTAGTTTTCCCACGCTTTCTTTTTTATGCTTCCCCTAATTGACATATTGATAAATAAATGATATAAAGTTGTAAATTGAAAAAAAAAATGGAAACACCAAAAAGTTACAAAAAACACTAATGTTACCTTGCTCTGTACTATTATTTGATTCATCAACTTGCTCATTTTGATGGTTGATATCCTCACCAACTTCATATATCTGTTAGAACCTCACCATGACGAATCCATACATCCTATTCTTTTTCAAACCCATACCCTATTAGATGGTCATACACTATAGCCCTAACTTCCCAGCAAGTATTGTGACATTTAGCACAAGGACACAAAATTTCTCCTCCTTGCAGTTTTCCATTGGTGTAAGCATAGTTCAAAAAAAACTCAACACCATCAATGTACTCTGAGCTATACCTCGACAATTTAATCCATTCTTTGTCCATCACGGTAACTAGGATTTTGGAAAATAAAAATAATTAAATTGGTCTCCCTATTAATCAAGTTCAAGATGAACTTCACAGATGGCCTACTCTAGGAGAGGTAATTAATAAAACAGAAGCACACAACATGTATAACTTAAATAACTACTACCACAAAACATAACAAAGAACACATTAAAAAATAAAGCCTATAAATGTATATATTGGAAGTTACAAACACATGACCTCAGAACTACAATCATGTTGCCTGTCTTTCATTAGCCATCATTCCTGTTTTTTCATAATGTCATCAAGAGAGAATGTCAAATACAACAACAATACACTCAATAAGATGGCAACGAAAAGTTTATCATGTGAAATAATTTTTTGTTGGAATACATCTTGTAATGGAGAATACACCATTACAGACAAATAAAAAATTGCTATAAAACATCCATACTAAACACATTAGTCTACCATAAAGCAGAAAATAAGGAAATTATTATAAAAAGGTTGTATTAGAAAATGATTATAAAATATTGAAGAAACACCAGTGAGTCTGAATGAGTTTTACGAAATTATAATAGATAGTTATTCATCTTATAGTAAATCCTATTTTATCCCCCAAATATACAAATATCATCAATTTGGTCTCTCAACAACGCAAGGTGTCATCACTTTGATCCCAATACTGAATTTGATATCAATCTAGTCCCTCAATATCAAACTAGTCCCTAGACTAGGGATCTATCATTGTCACTTTTCTCAATTCAACAAAGGAGAACCAATTTAATGATATTTTGCATCTTGCATATCTAAAGGATTAAATTGATGAAAAGAACTTTTTAAAGAGTAAAGTGGTGAGTAAGGATGCATGTCTTCCAAGGGTGAAAAATAAGGGTTTAGTCTGTATGTGACGGCAAATTTTGAAAGAAAGGAGGAGAAGCAGTAGTGCTAAGAGAGTCTATAAAATCAATTTCAGGCAACTGTTATTGGTGCGATGTATATATCTTCAACTGCTTACAGGAACGTTTGCTAAAGAAGCCAAGTCTCCCTACTTTATTACCTCCTTCCACTTTCTTTGCTATCCAACCATAGAGAAAGAGTAGGAGGAGGAAAAGGGGATAATGATATTATTATAGAGGAAAGAAGCACATATACCCCAAAAAGAAACGAAGTAGCTCTATGGCAGAAGATTTGCATTCATATTGCTAGAGGTTTGGCTTACCTCAATGGAGAGTCAAGGCTAAATATAGTTCACCAAGACATCAAGGCCATTAATTTAACATGTTATGATCTCTATGATTTTGCAAATTTTTTATACCAGACCTTTTCTTACTCTCACTTCTCCTCCCTATTAGAATCTACTTAAGGACTCGAAACATCACATTGCCATTAACTTATTGTTGAGCCATATCAGTTTTGTTACATGTCCCTCTCAATTTTCTCTTAGTGGTTCACATAAGGATGAAGCCTTTTCTTTATTTGATAGTGTTCTTCGTTCTTGAGTAAAGAGGGACATTACAATATTTTATAATAGAGTTTTATTGGTTGTTAAGTTTTTTAAGGAGATGAGAAATTGTTTTAAGGTTGGACATATAATAGCTTCAGGCACTAGATGAATATACATAGTAATATACTAATTACAACAATTGATGAATTGCTTGCAAAGGGAATCAAATATAAACATGTCAAGCAAATTGTTTCAGCTCATAAATAATTGCCAGTAATCAGTATGTGCCTGATTAGAAGTCTTTTTTGAAGCCACTATAAAAAAATACCATATAAAAAATACAAGTTTATAACTTAGCAGTTCACAGTTTGAATGTCTTGATCCAAGTTTATAAAAATACTCAATCAAACACATTCAAGTATGAGTTGTTAACATCAAATAATGAAACATGGAAGCAAGAGGTTATGTCTCATTACCAAACACTATTTTAAACCATGGTTAGCAATATTCATAAGCATTTCACCAAACAGTGCAAGTAGAACCAATATACATATGAAAAAGTGTGACTGAAAAATGGAAAAAACATAATTTAAAAGCAATTTATAGAACCATACAACTTAGAAAGCATGAAAATGAACTTTCCAGAATCCATAAAAAGATAAGAACCGAGTAATGTTGAACGGAAAAAAGGATACCTCAATGGAGCTAATTCAGAGAGCTCTCAAAGGAGGTGAAAATCCACAATAGCGGCAAACGAAAAACCTCGTTGGTGAAATAGAAGAAGAAATTGTGAGTTTTGTCACAGAAATTGGGATTTTCAGTTCATCAATCATAGAAGAAATTAGAATTTAGGGTTTCTGGTTCGTCATTCATAGAATAAATTAGAGGTTTTGAGATTAATGTAAGGTAGTTTCCAGCATATGAAGCCTTGGCCTGCTTGGTTTGCAAATGAAGAAGGTGAATATGCAAACCAGAAGGAAAGTGAGCAAATGAAGAAGGTGTTAAGGAAGAAGAAGTACCTAGAAGTTTATAATTAGTAAATGAAGGAAAGTAAGCGTGAAAGAGATGAAGTTTTAAGAATGGAGGAGAACGGTTTGTAGAGGAAAGAGATGAAGTTTTAAGAGGAAAGAAGGGTTTGTAGATGAGAACGGGTAGAGAATGGGTTTTAGAAATGAATGGAGAACGGATTTTTTTAAACATCTACAAGAACGGTTTAAAAGCGTTATATTAAATAAATATAAAAAAATTGATAAATAGGACAACACTATTACTTTAAGACCACGGTTTTAGAATCGTAGAGAATGAAAGCGTTGTCATAGGTAAAAAATGTAGTAGTGTGAAAGACAAAATGAAGAAAAACTTCAACAAGAAACATAAACAAATGGTCACATTGAAGGACAGGGATTTTTAATCATTTGATGAAGAAAGTAAATTTGATGAAAAGGCAAGCTAACATATGCCTCTATGCGGAAGCGACATTTGATTTTAAGAAATCAAATGAAGAGGTAGAAAATTCTATCTTATGTAATCTATAATTCATTCATACTAGGGGTGACAACTGGATGTATATTAATTTGGATTATAATAGGTGGATGGAAAACCATCTACCAATCCCTATAAATCCATAGAATCATATTTTTAAACTATCTAATCCTTTAATATCTAATGGATTTCAATCATCCATATATCAATTTCAATGGATTGGATGGATAGATATCCAATCCATTTTTTTTAATTTGAACTAAAACATTTTTTGAAAGAATTTTTTTAAAAAAAATTATTATTTAATAAAGTATTTTTAAAATCAATTTTAAAAACATTTTTAAAATGTATTTTTTTAAAACATTTTAAAAAAAATCTCAATATTTAAATTTACATGTGAAAGCTCTGAAAAACAACAATGTAGGTGATGTTAGATATATTATATTGTAAAATCATGCATTTTTTCTTGTGCTCAATCATGATACAAAATGTAATACCAACCCTTAGTAAAACTTTTTGAAAGAATGTTTTAATAAAAAATAATATTATTGAATGAATCATTTTGTTAGGAAGATAATAATTTATATCACTAGTATCAAAATTGGTTCTTGCTGACCAGTTCAACCGGTAAACCGGTGAATCGATCTTAATACCGCTACGAATAACATTTATAACGATCATACAATTATACTGGTAAAAAACGGTCATGCTGAACAGTTTTTAATTGAACCATATCGATCATACCGACTAGTTTCATTTAAAATTATTTTTTTAATGAAAATGATTTATTTTACCAAGATATTTGTATGGATGTTCAAACATACAACTACTACATTTTTATGCATCTAAAACATCGTTTACAATATACATTTTAGCAAGTGGTATAAATAAAAATAGTTATTGACTTTTTTTTATTTTTCAACATTAATATTAATATAAAATATATGAATACCTAACTGCACCAGTATGCAGTTTAATAGTGAACCACTGGTTGAACCACCATACTAATATACCAGTACGCTAACCGGTTTGATGATCAGTACAATATTAATAACATTGGTTGATATTTTGCACGTTGGATTTGCATAGCAAAGTTGGGTCTACATGTTATTTTATGAGGAAAAAATATTTTTGTTTTTATTTTTTGGATGGATTGGTCCAAATGGATATACACATGGATATCCACTAGATATAATGAAAGAATTTGAATTCATCCATTATCAACAATATCCATTAGATTATATTCATTAGCTCTAACAGATAGATTTAGATGAATTTAATTTAGATGAATTTGGATAGATTATGGATAATTTTGCCACCTCTAGTTTGCAATTCATTACCCAAATTGAAGTTTTCATATCTTCAACTTGATAGCCGTTGTGCACTACGCTAAAATAAAAGCAGTTAAAGACCCATGTACAATTGCAATTCACGACATCCAAGCTAAGGTTATAGGAGAAGCTTAGCAAAGATATGGATAGTTAAGGGACTTTAGCGCCTCCAAACATGGCATTACGTTACTAGGTAGTCCTCTATCATTCTATAGTCTAATCTAGGCATGTCATTGACACCTTGATTAATGTTAATAATAAAATTATCTATACTACCATCTTTGTCATTCATAAAAATTGAGTAAAATGGCAATTATTACGAGTTTCTACTTGCTGTTATTAAAGAATGGTATCTGTCATATACAAAATTTCATAAACAAACAACACATTATTAAAAATCGATATAAAAACTACTTGATCCCTATTTACACTCTCCAGGCTGTGAACCCAACTAGCTCCCTTAAAAGGTTCCATGTTTTATTTGTTTGAAGGTGTATTTGGGACCAGCTACTCTTCCTTCAACTTGTTAACATATCTGAAGAAAGCATTGGCAGGGGTTTGCCCTGGTGGAGCCCGAACATGAGTAGACCTTCGAACCACAGACTCATCCACTTCATCCTTGTGCATCAAATCCTTCGATCTTTTCTGGAGTTCTGAGCTGTAAACAAAGAATGGAAAAGAAAAACAGGATTGCCAGAGTGAACCTATGATGGTAATTAATATATCTGCAGACATATTAAATTATAGTACATCTTATTTTAATGACTTAAGCCACAGCTAACGACTCCAGAATACTGATTAGACCAACATAAAGATTCTCCTTTTGCACAAATAGACCTTTAAACCAACTTCGTTTTTAACTTTCTTGATTTCACATAGTAGGGTTAATAAGCTATGAAGGTATTCTACACATGTCAACATGTCATACATTGAAAAGCAATTCTAATTCACCATACACTTTATAATATTTTTCAATTGTTTTTGAAGTGCCCTTTCTTGCTGACCCTTGCAATTCAGTGAACCTATCAATGCATCAACCTATTCAAGCATACCAAACAGAAAACTAAAAAAAAAAGTATATGCAGAAAATTAGTGATGTTGAAACAGATTAGCTGGTAAGGTCGAGTCATATACTATTACAATATATATGTTTAGAGCATATGTTAGAAGATTTTTTAGGATTAAGATTTTTTTTTTATCTTTTATGATTTGTTTCCTTATTTATAGTAATAGTATAAATAAATAAATATAAGTATTATATCTTTTGTATCACAAAATCATTCATAATATTATCAATACAATTTATTATTTTCATCTTTTTTTCTCCTTTCATTTCTAAACCATATAATTTCAACAAATAACATTGGGTTAAATCTGTGTTGGAGCATTTGCTATTAGATTCGGTGTTTATCTTTTATATTTATTCCATGTGTGAGTTTGATTAAAAGACTTGCGAAATTCTAAAAGTCTTCAAACAAACCATTGTTTAGTGTTGAGTCTCAAAAGGCTAGGTGTATAAACAATATTTGAAGTGTTTAGCTTAAAGATGTTTGGTGTGCAAATAATACTTGAGTTGTTGAGTCTGAAGAAGCTAAGTGGAAAAAAAAAATACTTATTATAACCAATTTTAGATTATTGTAGAATCTTGGTACTACCAAGAAACTGGATGTATCCTACACTGTGTGATCTAATATATGAACATAACTCAATTTTCTATTCTTAAACTCATTTTATTTAAACATATTGTTACCATAGTTCACAACAATTCTGAATGACACAAAATAATCCTTATTGGCTGAGTCACGACAGGTTGCTCTCTTTAAGACGTTTCGTGGTACTACTAAAATTGTGCAAGCAGACTATCAACCACGTCGTTCCTAGGATAAAACAGCCTAGTTCTACGTTATACGATGTCTTATTGCACTATAAGAATCGCAATCGAATACACCCAAAATATGACTACAAGCGCCAATTCTCGAATTCCCACAGTATGGCTACCTGTGCCAATTATTTTCCCATAATACTAACTATGAGTGTCAATTATTGAAATTCTCACTTTGACTGCTTGTGCCAATTCTCAAGTGTCACGAAAAGAAAGGGGGAGAAGGTTTTCGGAAATGTGTCGGCGGAATATAAGGGGAGAAAAAGAAGTTGAGAGGTAAACACCTTCAACTTGGTGCAAATTGTAATGTGGGGAGGAGACCTCTACTTATAGCATGAGGCCTCCAACGGCTCCCCCATCCGACAGTGCAAGAAATCGAACGATTATATGATTTGACGGTGCAAAAAATCAAACAACTATATGATCTGATGGTGCAAAAATCATCACCCAATGGCTCTATCACCAACGACTCTATCATACATGTGTGTGTTAACTTGGTCAAGCTAAGCTGAACTGGACGGCGACAGCGGAGGAGGTGGGGGTGGTGGTAGAGCGCGCTCGCGTGTGTGGAGGGGTTATAAAGCCTTTCAACTTCCCTCCTCCAAGCAATGTGAGACTAGTGAGTTTTTTATATTTCACAAATCCAAAAGTCACCATAATGACCATATTGATGTGCATTAAAAGCTTCTTCAAAAACATCATTCTTTCAACAAATTCCAACAATCTCTCACTTGAAATTAAAAAACTATTTTCGGGAATTTCTTTGGTCTCAATAAGATTGTGCATAAATAAAGATGTCATGTGAAATGACAAATAGTCAAAGGATGGCATTATAACCAACCTACTAAGTTTTGATAAAGATAATATGTTATATGAAAACTTGAAGACTTGGATATCACAACAAACAACATACCGAAAACTCAAGGTCAACGTCATAGAACTTAGGATTGCTTTTATATTCTAGAGTCCTAAGATGCTTGCCTAGTATTGAGTTTAGGTTAGGCATCACATCTACATTACATATATATGATAAGTAAGATTCATGCATTTTCATTGAGCATACATGTTTTTGTGCATAAATGAATTAAACATTTCAAAAATCATGTTGCATGATCATTCATCATATAGGGTGTTTACCATATAGTTAGGAAAAACCACTTTTAAACAATATTAATCAATTAACTCATTTGATAATCGATTAAGTCCTGGTGAAGTCCATTACTCGATTAAGGAAAGGCGTAATCGATTAAATGGAGTTACAATAGCTAAACTTGCAGGATTTCTGCTTATTAATCGATTAAGCAAGTTATTAATCGATTAAGCCATAACTGAAAAACTGTTTTCAAGAAACACGTTAATCGACTAACGTGTTATGTAATCGATTAATATCAGTTGAGTCAGTTATGAACAAAAGCTATTAGTTTGAAAGAGAACAAATCAGTTTTAAGGAGAAGTTTTTCACACTTTCAATTAACAACGAAAAAGAATAGAAAGAGAGAAAAACTCAAGATTCATTGTGTTTAATTTTTGAAGCTATCTTGTTGATTCTTTGAGAGGGTTTTCTTGCATACATTCTCAAGAGAGAAAAGAGAGAGAAGAGAGAAAGTATTTTCCATTGTGCTAAACATTTTCATTCATTTGAAAGACCTTGCATGCTTTCCCCATCTATATTTTAGGGTTGTTTGAGAGATCTTCCGTCAAGGGTTAGAGAGTCGAATTCAGAGTCTATATCCGCACAATCTTGTGTGCAAAGTAACTGGGCAAATTTTCTATAATTTGAGGATAATTCTCGTGGTGTGTGATATCATCACAAGTTGAGAATCAGTCGTCTTCACAAGGTAGGGAGTCTTGATTCGAGCGATAGTTTCGGATGGGGCCAAGTTGCGCGAATGATATGGTATCCAAGTAGGCGTAGATAGTGGTCAAACCGAGCTTGGTTGCTCAACGGTTCCAAGAAAGAAGTTCTACTCAGATTATTGGAAGTGTAATTGTAATTGAATAAAATTTCTAATAGTGAAGAAAAATCTATCAGATCAACTAGGAGGCATGGATGTAGTTTGCAGGTGGACCCGTAAACGAACCAGGATAAAATCCTCGAGCATATTTTCTCTTTCCTTATCTCTTTACGTTTCTGTATTTACTTGCTTTTTGAGTTTATTTACATTCTGTGATTAAGTGCTAATTGATGTTAACTTGTTAATAAACACGAATCAATATTAGGATAGTAAAGATCAAGATTCATTACTGTTTTCAAAGAAAAGTCTATTTTTCAAAGAATAAACAACCAGTATAATCGATTAACGTACTGATCATAATCAATTAACACAACTGTCTTTAATCAATTAACTCTGTTGATAATCGATTAACTGCAGCAGCTTTATATTCTACGCAAATATCGGAAAAGCGGGATTAGTGATCCGCTACATTCGGCGGTGATGGCACATCCTTGGGATTGATCACTATGGGTTCCACTAACCCTTTCGGCAGTGATGGCGTGCCCATCAACCGCCCTCCGATCTTCAGTGGCGAGGAGTACGCCTACTGAAACGTGCGCATGCGAATCTTTATTGAGGCAATCGACAAGGAGATTTGGGACTCTATTGTCAATGGGCCTTTTACTCCACTACACTACACTTGGTGGATGGTGAGCCTAAAGAAAAACCAAAGGGATTGTGGGCTGACGAAGAGAAACGTAAAGTCGAGCACAATCTCAAGGAAAAGAACTTAATAACCTCTGTTTTATCATACGGTGAATTCTTTCGGGTGTCACAGTGCCCAAATGCAAAAGAGATGTAAGATACTTTGCAAGTAACCCACGAAAGCACAAGTGAGGTTAAGCGTGCAATATTGAATGCGTTAACAGATGAATATGAGTTGTTTCGTATATTTCCAAATGAATTGATTAATGAAATGCATAAAAGATTCACTCATATTGTTAATCATTTAATTGCTTTAGATAAGAGTTTTGCTATTGGTGAACTTAATAACAAAGTGTTGTATTGTCTTGATAGGAATTGGCAGCCCAAGGTAACAACAATAATGGAGTTGAAAGACTTAGACACAATGCCTCCAGAAACTCTCTTTGAAAAATTCCAAGAGCACGAAATGGAGTTGGGACGCTTAACAATGCATGAAGATTCAGACCAGAAGAAAAAGGGGATCTCTCTAAAAGCTACATCATCACAACCACAAGAAGAGAAAGATGATGAAGATTCCGAGTCTAAATTAGATGATGAAACCTTAACTCTCCTACTTAGAAAATTTGGAAATTTTCGCAAGAAGAAAGGAGGGTTTAAGCGCTCTCCAAAGAAAGAGGCAAGTGATTCAACTAGAAGAGGCAAAGTTTCCAAGGATCGCTTCATTTTCCATGAGTGTAGCACCGGGCCATATGAAATACCAATGTCCGAGTCAAAGAAGGCCTACATAGTATGGGATGTACTAGAGGACAAAACAACAAGTAGCATATCTGATGAAGAGGAGACCGCCAAATTTTGCTTAATGGCAAACACTCAAGAAATTGACAGCACAAGTGATCTGGTGACGCGAGTGAGGTACACTATTCTGACTCTTCTTCGTGTTCTGATGAGTCTCCTACGTATGATGAATTGTATAGTTCATTTGTTGAGTTGCATGGGGAGCTAAAGAAACAAGAAAAAGAAAATATAGATAGGAAATGAGTCATCATGTTGCATGAAAGTAAAATAACTAAAATGCAAGAGGAATTGAATGAATTAAAACTAGAAAATGAGACTCTAGATCTTATTTACTCATTTGCTTCATGTAGTTGCGCTACTAAATTAATTGAGACTATTATACGTGATGAATGCGATGTTTTGAATGCTGAAATTTCTGATTTAAAGGATAAATTAGAAAAGTTCACATATAGTAGTTATAATATGAACAACCTACTTGTTGCATCTAGAAATGTAGGTAATCATGGAGGTCTAAGCTATAAACCAAAAAATAAGAGAAAACCATGTAGAAGGAAAGTAGCTCACATGCATAATAGGTCTAATCATAACATGCCTACTTATTTTTATAATGGAAAATATGGCCATACATCTATATCATGCTACATTAAAAAATATGGTGTGCCAAGTGGCAAATATGTATGAGTGCAAAAAGGACTAGATACCTTGATTACTAACAATAAGGGATCCAATATAACTTGGATACCCAAACAAGGCAAGTAAATTGTTTTGCAGGTATACCTTCGGACACAAGAAAAACACTAATATTTTATATTGCATATTCGAGGCATATGACGAGTGTTCGATCAAAGATACTTGATCTTACACTCAAGAATAAAGTAAATTAAATGAGCAGCAGAATATTAGCTACTCAAACAAGGTACAAGATGGACAAATGCAAAGAAGAGACAATAGCTAATGTATCATCCTGCTATCTCGACAAAGATGAAAATGGTAAAGCAATTGAGGTAACAAAGTATCGTGAGATAATTGGTTCATTATTATATCTAACTTCTAGTCACCCCGATATAATGTTTAGTGTATGTATGTGCGCATGATATCAAGCCTCACCTAAGGAATCTCATTTTGTAGGTTTTTGTTGATGCATGTTTTTCTTTGATTTTTAGGTTTTGCTTAGGTTTGGGCATTTTCTATCATATTTTTTTCCACTTAAATCATGATATCTTGTGGTATGAATCCATGACTTTTTGTGTGCCAAGTTGCTTTTGAGAATTTAGAGGTTGAAACAATTGTGATAGGCTTGTCCCTTGTAAGAATTTGAGCCTTAATTATGGACGGATTGCTATATGGCATCTAATATTCTTTCATGTGTGATTGCACTCTTGATTACTTGCACTCTAGAACTTGACTTGTTTCTTGTTGATACTTGATATTCACATGCTCATATTGAAGTGATTTAGGCATTTCTTTTGAATAAGCCACTTAGCCATATAAGCATACCTTGAAGATAGCCCCTTTGAGCCTATTTACATATTTCCTTATTAATTATCTCATTACAAGCTTATAAGTGAAAAACCATGATTGTCCTAACCTTAGGGATTTTGTAGCTTTGGAATTGTTTTGGAAATGGGTATTAAGTAAGAAAATATGCATTGTTCTTCAAATCTTATGGATTCTTGGTTATGACTTAATGGTTGATAAAAATTCTGTACATAAGTGTTCATAAAAAAACGAAAATAAGAAAGAAAAACAACAAAAAGAGAAACAAAAGTGAATAAAAGGTTGAGTAAGGAAAAGAAGATTGGAATTAGAGATTTGGTCTTATGTTGGGTTGATTTTTACTTACTTTTTACTTATTCCCTATTGCTCCTCTATTCCATTTGGTTTTAGCTACGTATTCCATATTTATCCTACCTTGTCATTGGCCCCATTACAACCTTGAAAAGTCCTTTTGATCTTTATGTGCATGTGCTTATGATGTTGATGTTAGAGGCTTGTCAAGCCTATGGTTGTGTTTGTTTTCATGAAGTGCTTTGAGTGTAAAAACTTGCAACCTAAGATACATGATTGTAAACACTTTAGAGTGCATATCTTGTGAGGTTCTATTATTGTTGTGACTCGCCTGTTAGTTTGATTGTTTTCTTGGCATACTTGAATTCATTGGATGATGTTCGTGGATATCTTGATTTGATTCTTTTACTCTTGTGTGTTTGATTTTTCCCATTTCATTGTATTTCCTAAATTGCATTGTGAAGTATGTGATTTTCTTAGGTGTTTAATTTTCTAGTTTTTGTGATCTTCTTGCATGACTCACTTTGGTACATATCGGTTAGCATAGCCTTATTTCTTGATTTTGCCAAGGAGTGCAAAAGGTTAAGTGTGTGGGTACTTGATGAACAATATATCACACACTATTCATAACCTTAATTTAGCATGATTGATGATTCTTGGTGCTTAACTGACTTTGTTTCACATGGTTTAGTGTTTTAGAATTCATTGGACTAATATTCCTAAAATGAGTTAATTTGGGATTATTTGGTCTGATTAAATCTATTATCATTTTGAGATCATATTTGGCACCAATGGCATTTTGGGCATTATGGAAGTGGAGGATACGTGCTGCAGTGAAGATTATATTTTTATTTTGGGAGTTTTTATTTGTAAATTCGGTTTTAGTTTTGGGCCCATTGTTTAGGGTCTATTTTCGGTTTTAGTCTTTGTAAAAGAGGGAACCCGAATTCCACTATCACAACCTACATTCACTCATTTTTAGAATTTCATTTTCCCCTCTTTTGCTCTGCTAGGGTTTGCCAAGCATTTTCTGTTTTCATTCATCTTCTTCATTTTCGGTTTTGTTATTAATGGATTTTCGGTTTCTTTATTGTTGATTTCTTCTATCTTAGAAACTAGTTTATGAGTTTATCTTCACTTTGTTGATTTACTCTCTAGTGCATAAATGCTTAGTTCGTGTGAATTTGTTAATTGTTTCATGCTTATGCTGATTTCGTTTAGTTAGAGGCTTAGGTTTTGGAACTTTGAATTGATTATGTGTTTTGGAGGGGTTAATTTCGGATTCCCCGCTCCAAATAGACACTCACTTTACATTCACTCACTTTAGAATTTCGTTTTTTCCCTCTTTGACTCTGCTATGGTTTCCTTGTTCTTCCCTCATTTTCGGTTTTGAGACTTCTTCTTCATTTCATTTTAGTTTTTCTTCCTTTTCCATGTAATGCTAAACTTATAGACTAAATTCGTTTGGTAATGTATCACAACTCTTGAGGTTTCGTATTAATGAATTTTCAGTGTCTTTACTATTGATTTGTCTATCCTATTTCTGAATATGGTTTGCTTAATCCCGTTATTAGAAACTGATTTGTGAGCTTATCTTTGCTTAGATGATATACTCTCTAGTGCAGGAACGCTTAGTTTGTGTGAATTTGTTAATGTTCCATGGTTATTCTAATTTTGCTTAGTTAAATGCTTAAGTTGTGAAGGTGTGCAAATTAGGAAGATAATGGTTGGAATATGAAATTAATCTTTTGAAACCGAGGATTGATTTGTGAACAAACAAACCAAAGGGATTTAGCCATTTTATTACATTGTTCAACTACTTTTTCTGAATTTGATTTATGTTCATACTATCCAACAAAAAAAAACCCATTGTGTGTGTGTTAGTATAAGGTGTTTGAAGCTTTGCTTGAAATATAATCCTTGGGAAACGACCTAGGAGTCACTTCCTAGTACTGCAGTTTTTAATTGTTATATTATTTGTATTGGGTACGGCCTCGATCAGATATTCCAATTCTGACTTTGCGGGATGCAAGTTGGACAAAATAAGTACCAGCGAGACTTGCCATCTCTTGGGAAGCTCCCTAGTATCACGGCATAGTAAGAAGAAAGTATGTGTTGCTTTGTCTACCGCCAAAGTGGAATATATTGTTGCCGACGTGTGTTGCGCTCAGATTCTATAGATGAAGCAACAACTATCAGACTTTGGCTTAAAAATAATAAAAATTATGATAAAATGTGCATAAATCTATCAAAGAACCCTATTCTGCATTCTAGAACTAAGCATATAGAGATTAGACATCAATTTTTAAGAGATCATGTACAAAAAGGTGACTACATACTTGAATTTGTTGAAACCTCGAAGCAATTGGCAGATATTTTCACCAAGCCCCTTCCACGGGATACATTCTTTGTGTTACGCAGAGAACTTGGCATACATGATGAAAACTATCTAAACTAACTTGCTTTAGGGAAATTATGTGTCTTTGCTTAATCTTGAATATATGCTTATAAATGATATATGTTATGAATGCATGCTTCCTTGTTTAGATTATCTTCATGAATGTTTTTATGCTCCCTTAGTGTGTCAAAATCCTTTAGGTTTGTGTCTTAGCAATAGCACTCTTGCATACTCTAGAAATCTTTAAAATGCACTGAAATATGTGTTAAGTCCTGTCAATAATCGATTGCTCTTTGCCTTAATCGATTAATTCGAGTTCCAGTAACCAAAATAAATTTCCATCTTGTGTTTTAATCGATTAACACTCACTTTAATCGATTATCTGGGCTCAATTTTTTGAAAATCTAAATTTTGTATATGTTTAATCGATTGTCGTCTCAATTAATCTATAACTTGGGCTCCAAAGTTTAAAAGTTTGAAAATTTTAAGTTGGTTAATCGATTAACTACTGCAGATAATCGATTAACGGAAGTCTTATATCAGATTCAAGTGTCATTTTGGGTCATTCTTCACTTAGAACCCTAACCTTCTTTGCTTACTCCCCTTCTGATTCAGTTCTCTAAATTGAATGCTCCTATAGAAATCAATAGCAATTTTGAATACTATGTCATAGTTCCATCTCCGTACAACCCTCAATCTCTACAAATCTGAATCCTCACCACTTTCCCTCTACAAATCCGAATCCTCACCACTTTCCCTCTACAAATCTGAATCCTCACCGCTTTCCCACTTTAGAAACCCTCATTTGATGTTGTTGAAATGTACAAGTCATGCAAGAGGGCTTCACTTGTTTGTGCCAGGGAAATTGACCAAAGAAGGGTCATTATCTGTTGAAAACCGACTGTTACACTATTTGATTGCATATATATTAGTTCAGAGGAATACTAACCACGTTCAACCCACAATCAATTATCTCAAGCTTATGTTCACCATAAGGGAAGGCATTGCGGTGAACTGGCCTTCGGAAATCTTGAAAGTTATGTAGGGCATAGCTTCATCTTCGTCAAGGTTGTTTGCATATGGGATATTCATCTCCCGTATCATTGACTATAATGAGATTGACACGTCAGATGTGGACACTATCACTACAAATTTCCGAGAGCACCATGTAGGCGATAATCTTATTCACAAGATGGGCATTTACAAGTATGGTAATGAATGGAAATATCATGAAGACCACAATGCCAGAGTGAATAAAGACTTGCCAAATGAAGACAATGCTGCAAATCCTAGTGAGCCTAACCCCGAGTAACCACCAACCGAGGCATATGTTGAGCCTCAAGAACCATATTTTGGGCTTGCTCACCTGGATGCTATGGAACAGCGCCTCAATGCTCTTATTGATGGACATTTTGGACTATGAGGGATTCCATGGCAGATGAATTTAAGCAGCAACAATAGAGATTGTCCGAAGACCTTGAACGCATCATCTTCATTGTGCGTGCTACACATGGCTCAACCCAACCACCACCTGCTCAATATTAGTCTAGATAGGATTTTCTAGAGTGTCTAGTGTGTGTGTGTTTTCTTTAGAGATTACCTTTTGATATTGGTTGTATTTTGCTATTTTCTGTTGAACTCTTATGTACTAATTGCACTTACTCTTATTATGTCTCGTAAAACTTGGTTATAAACGTGGGTTATGTTTTCAATTATTGCGTGAGCCTTCGATTTTATTTACATGGGTATATCTACTATTGAATGGTTAATATGCTCTGAATATTGTCTTAATCATAATCATTGATCATTCTATGAAATTCATGTCAAACTTACACGAATAGATATATCTCGCAATCAATTCCTGTCATAATCTGTTTTCATTACTGACTAATAGATTACCTCCATATAATAGTTGATTAATGTAAAACTTTGTGCACATAGTCAATTAATTTTTAGACTGCTTAATCGATTATCCTTGATTACTTAATCGATTGAGACAAGTAAATATTGTATGATTCTTTCCTTGCTTTTGGCTTTTAATATCATAATATGTTATAGCTTTTTGATCATGTCAAAAAGGGAAGAAATGTGTTGTTTGAGTTGTTTTGCAGGTTGAAGTGAGCTTCCGCAAATAATCATTTTGCTACCTAGGTATTATCTCTTAATGGTTTGAGGGGGAGAATAAAGTAAGGGGAAGCAGCGCATTCTGATTCAACCTTTGCAAACATATTGTATCCAGCTTCAAGTCATCAAACAAATGAACTGCTCTAGTGTTTATCATAGTTAAGATAAGACGAATAACTTGATAAAACAAGATATGACTAATGACACATGGTTCAGAATTTTTCAAACTTGAATCGCTAACCACACCAAGACTAAAATGTTGAAAATGGTGTCTCAAACTAATTTTCTCTAGCTCATTGAAATCGACAGAAGTTTTGGACAAAAATACATATATTACCAATATTAAATGACTTATAAACATTATTATGTAATATTATCAATACATATATAATCTCTTTCATTATAACATCTTTCATAACTCAAATCGAATCATATTATTATAAGTAACATTAACATCTATATGTGTAAAACAATTTGGTCTATTATGATTTTTTAGATGAGCCATACGAGTTGCACTATATTTATTTATCAAACTACTAATTAAAGAATTATGTGAGCTTCAATGAGTATCTCCATAAAGACAGACATTATTTGGTTGTAGGTAAATGAAGTACATATGTTTTTCTAAAAATCATGTTACTCTGAATGTTACTTGTTATGATGGATTGAAAAAATGTACTCTATAATTTACAAGTATAATAATTAAATATTTTTGTGGTTAATCATAGCAAATGACACATTTTGTGGGATAGAAGATGTATTATTTAAATAAAAATGCAAAAAATAATGTTTTAATAAATTTAAAAAAAAAATCAGGGGGCAGCTGCCCCAACCTATCCTTTACATCCTCCACTACTGTATCAAATAGAGAATAATATTTGTTATCTCATAAGGTGTGTAACTTATATCTATCAATACAAAAGTACCAAGGTATTGAATATTTGAATTAATTAATTTTCACATAAAAACAAAAAAAATTTAAATTCTATTTGTTTTATTGATCAAACGAGCATATAGGTAGTGATACACAATTATTGAAGATTTAACATGAGTATGACCTAACTTTACCTACCACTCTGATTTATTTGATTATGATCAAACTCGAATATAGTCAGGGTTTCATCGTGTATAGGGTTTAGTTCGAATTCAAAAATTAAACTTGATTAATATTAAAGATCGTATAAAGGATAAATATAGAGATGACAATGAAAACCGAACTCTTGGGTACCCACCCAAACCGAACCCAAATTTATTGGGGAAATCCAATGTGATTGGATTCAGGTTCAAGTTCAGGTTTTACCCGAGTTTAATTTTCGGGTTCGGTTTTACCCGGGTTTAATTTTCGGGTTCGGGTTTGGTAGAGAAAAGACCCTAACCCGAACTCGCCCCAAAGTAATATAATTCAATTTAAAATTAAAATTTCTGTCATGTGCTCATTATTTTTAATTTCTTATTTTAGTTTACATACTATGGATCTTCAAACATAAAAGAAATAAAATAATACAAGAGAAAATAAAAATACTAGAGAAAAATAAAAAGAAAATGATATCATACTTTCATTAATACATTTATAATTTTTGGGTTTTTTTCCAGGTTCAGGTTACCCAGAACCCGACTGGTTTGGAGTATGGTATCTTTATTTCAACGCCGTTGAGTTTGGATTCAGGTTCCAGTTTTGAATTTCAGGTTCGGGTTTGGGTATGTACAAACCCGACCCTCCCTGTTGCCATTCCTATACAAACATGACTAGACCCAACTCGTCCCATGGTTATAATATTATTATTCTCTAAGTTTTTCATTATATATAAATATATGTCAATCATTAACGAAATATATAAATATATGTGATCACTAACAAAATATTTACATATTTATTATTTTATATATGAAATTACATATAATAATATAAGTAATAATTTAAAATTAACGAATTGATTGTCAATGACTAAGGAAGAAAACATGTCAGACTGTCTATGATGGGCCTATTACCTGGCCTATAACAGGCTAAGCAATACTTTTTTCGTGAACAGTGTTAGGTATCAGTGACAGAACACACCTAGAAGGGGGGGTTGAATAGGTGTCGCGGTTCCCAAATGCCGCTTTTGCACCAAAGCCATATTCTGGAAAACGCCCAGTTAATCGATTAACTCACTGACTTAATCGATTAAATCGCACAAAATAGACAAGTTTTGAATGGCTTGATTGCATAGCCACTCATCGATATTACAGAAATGATACAACATATACATTTGAACAGAATTAATCACTATATGGCAGAATCACAACATTCAAATTATTAGCTAAAATAGGTAATTAAAATAACTTGAAAAAGTAAAGAGATAAGGGTAAGAAACAGTCTGCAACAAGGATTTTATACTGGTTCGTCTTACGGTCCACTACAAAACTACATCCAGTCCTCCCCTTCCGATCTCGAGAGATTTTCTTCACTAAAACTGAAATAAATGTATATTACATACACACTTCCAATACAAGACCTCAGATTCTACCTTCTTGAATTCCTAGAACCCATACCTTGGTTTGACTCCTCTAACCGCCTAGGAAAACCTTTCCTACGATCTAGCCCCAACCAAGAGTATGTTCTAAACTCAATACCTCTAAGTCTTGGTGAAGACTCGCTGAATCTCTTTGGTGGTAAGACAACAAGAGACGACTTTCCTTATCGCAAAAACAACACAAAAACAAAGTATTATGAAGCACAATAAGGCTAAATTATTACAACTAATGACCAATTATAAACCCTATACAAATCTCACAAATTATCAAGAATATGTATAAGATTAGAATCATACAGAAACATGTAATTTTTACCCTATGAAATCTCTAAAAGAATTGAAAAAATCATGCAAGAAAAGATAGAATGATGAACACATTTGATCACATGCAATTGGATGACATTTTAATCGCTAAGCATGATACTTCTCTCACTATCTCACATGCAATTCTCTCTCCCTATATGACATACAATGAGCACGAAAATATGCAACTTAGCAATTCTAAAAATGAATGTATGTAGCATGGTGTAAAAACACAGTTTATATAGAAAAGTTATTTAACACCCAATTAATCGATTAAGTGCCCTTTTAATCGATTAATGGACTGATGAGAATAATTGAATTTTGTTTTTAGTTATCTGCTAAAACTGATTTCACGTTAATCAATTAACGCATTGCTTAATCGATTAACTAGCATATTTTCAGCTAAAAGATTAAATGGTAAACTACCTATATGTTACACTTATCAACTATACATGTTTTACCATTATGTTATGCTTAAGATGCACAAATAACATGTATGATTAATGCATGAACATATAATAATCTAGATGACATGTCTCATGTAAATGATATGATCGTTTTTAGGACTTGTGAGATTTGTATATAGGTTTACCTAACCTAGACTCAATAACTAAGATGCATATCTAAGACTACTAATGATTACTCTATTTATGACTCTAGTCTATACATGAAGCTCTTGAGTCCTTAGCATGTTGATTTGTTGAGTTTTCTTTTAACTTTCACTAAATCATTGTCTTCATCAAAACGTAGGCAAACTAATAATGTTATCTTGACACTTTGCACTTTCAAACAGGTCAGACTTAGACTTTTTGAAAAACCTATTTACTTTAACAAACACAACTTTAGGCTATCCAAAAGGCTTATTAAGTCTAGCAGACCGACCTATTTAGTTATATTATGCAATATATTTATATTATACAATTTTAATATAAGTAATATTATAATATATTATTTAATTTTAATATAAAAATATATACAAAAATATAATTTAATTGTTAGTGTTAGAAAAGTCTAATTAAAAGTAAGAATATTAGCATAATTTAAATGTATACATGATGACATATTTCAAGATCATATAATATAACATATCTGTAAACAAACAAACAGATCAAACTAGGTTTATTAAATAGGTCAAACCTATGCTTTGAAATTTCTTTAAACGAGCTAACATATCAAACACAGACTCTTATGTATTTCATAGGCTGAGGCTATTTAAGACAAAGACCAGGATGTTTCTAGCCTTATCAATGATCATTATTAATTGTTTTTTAGTCTGTAAAAAATTGTTTCTCCAATTTTGATGTTAAATTTTGGCTAGTGGATATTTGGAAGAAAAAAGAATGCAACAAATATAAACTGCTCTTGAGTGCGCACGATTCTCCTTATCTGTATATCCTCTATCCATTAGAGCCTCACTCTATCTGAACATGGCATCAATGGCTTCCTCTTCAACTTATCTTTCTTCTTCTTCCTTCTTCACTCCACACTATTCCTCCACTCTCCTATCTTCTCCAATTCCCTCTTTTCATTGCACCCCAAGATCCCAATTTCCTGTATCTTCATCAACCTTTTACCAAAAGAAAACCCATTCTCTGGTTCCTCTCAAAGCTCAAACACTTGACTTCTCCGGTTCGTTCTTCGGCGGCGGCGGTGGGTTCGGGTCAGAGGACGACATTATTTCTCCTGGAACTGGGTTCACGGCTGTGGAGGAGAAGGAAGAACCGCAATGCCCACCTGGACTGAGACAGTATGAGACTATGGCGGTTTTGAGGCCCGACTTGTCTGAGGATGAGCGACTTGCTCTCACTCAGAAGTATGAGGAGGTAACAGTTTAAAACTTCAGCTTGTTTCTTAGACATAAAATGAATTTAGATAATCAAATTGAATTGTGTATAATTCATATCAGTGTTTTAAATTGTAATTGTGAACACGATTGTGGTAATGGTTGTAGTCACGAGATGCAGATTGCGGTAGTTGCTGTGTGATTTTTTTTCCTGTGATTAAACAAATGTTTTTGAAATTGAAATTGTCCCGTGCAGCCTCATACTGCCAAAATGTTGTCGGTTGCACTGCAGCCGCAACCTCAATATTAAGGTCGCATTACGTTATGGGATCCACAATTTGAAACAATGATCCAAATATTGTTGGAACATAAATCTTTTCGATGGAAGTTAATATTTTTTAACGACTGTTTCTTATTAGTGACAAATGGAATGGTATAAAGTGCTGGGTATAAGATTTGTGTTCATGGTGTTAGTTATTTAATTGTTGGGAGTAGAGTATAGAGAGGCTATTGCGGTAAATTTAACAAGTTAGTGAATATGCTGGTTAATATAAACTCATTTGAAGTTTTTTCCACTTCAAGAAGCTCAAATAGGGAGATTTTAACAATTGGTGTTATCAAAGAGAGTTGGATTACTTGAAAAGCTACCTATATGCTGGATTGGTAGTATAACAAATACGAACATTGGTAGATACCACATAGCAAAGGCATACATTGGGTCGATAGACTCTAGCCACTGTAGAAATTGACTCTTAAAGGGGTAAGAATGTTATGAATTTCACATTGAGTAAATAGGGAAACCGAATATCGTAATTAAGCCTTAAGGTTCTCTTGGGCTCTCTTGATAGACTTACATGATAACATGCTCTATCATAGCATGCTCTCCTTTCTCTAGCTAGGTCTAAATTTTTTATTTACTGTAAATGTTGTTTTAAATGAATACATTCGTAATGTGATGCTATTTTTAGTGCTTTATATCTATGACCTATAAGCACGAATACGGATACGTATGTCGGATACGATACGTATCCGATACGTCGACACATATTTTTTCTAAAATATAGGATACGATACGTTTAGGGATACATGTATAAAATAATAAAAACACATAAGATAAGATAAAATTATAAGTGTAAATCAAAATATCTAAAGTAAAATAGGTTGTGGATCGGAAAGTACTGGCTATCGGAGGGTCAATGCGGTGTGATGGTATATTGGTATGAGTCTTTATGGCCTTTAAATAAGTTGGTGTTTATTGAAAACACATCTATCTTATCCTATTTTATTGAAAACAAATCTATATATTCTATATTTTATTGAAAATGTTTAGATATTACCTATATTTTATTGAAAACGAATCTATATATCCTATATTTTATTGAAAACGAATATCTATATCCTGTATTTTATTGAAGACGAATCTGATATATGTCTTGATATTTATTTATTTTATTTTATTTTTTTAATTTTTGGATACTCTACGGATACGTATCCTTCGCGAATCCGAGCATATCTGTGTCGGATACGTTTCAGACACTGACACGTGAGAGTGTTTGACGAAGCTGTGCTTCAAAGTCTATGAGTATTCAGTGCACTATGGTTTGAGTAGAATAATAAATTGATCAGCCTATGATGAAGTCGAAGCTTGGTAAGTAAGTATTGTATTTACATGTGGTGGTATCACAGGTGGCTTTCTCATTACATTTTAAGTAATGATAATTGAGTTTGAACTTGACTTGAAGTGCTATGTGCTGATGATTGATGATTTTCATAGTGTGCTATTGAATTATGTAATATGAAACAACAGAGTAATTGACACATTAAATTCTAAAACTTATAAGAAACAGACACCATACATTTGCTTTTGTTATATGGAACATAGTTACATGTTACAGCACCAGTTCTGGTACGTGACACGTCGTTCACTGTGGTTCATCACTTTTTACATTTTTATTACCAAACATCTTTTACGATAAACCCAGTACATGGTATATGGCACGTGATTCACCAAATTCAGTATGTGATATGTAGTGTAAATGAGTGAACCGTGTTTCTTAAAAAAGCATGAAGTTGTTAAACAAATGTCGTCGATGTGTCATATAAGAGTTGTATACGAATCCTTTAAACGATGTGTCCTTGTTTGGATTTAGATCACCTCCTTTATTTGTCCTCTAAAGTCATGAAAGGGATAGATACAAATTAAACATTTATTTTCACTCAGCTCAACAATAAGGTTGTCTGCCAATGATTTGAAGGTCACAGGTTCAAATTGTGGAAACAACGTTTTTGCTTTAGAGGGTAAGGTTGTATACATCCACCCTCCCCATATCCTACTTAGTGGTCTATTGAAATTTGATTTTGTTTATTTCTTTCGTAACATGAGAGAAGAAAATGCAGAGGAACCAAACTCATGCATTAGTCTTCCTTTGAAATTTTTTAAATATAATTTTCCTTGCAGCTGCTTGTTGCTGGAGGTGGCATGTATGTGGAAGTTTTTAACAGAGGAGTTATTCCACTAGCTTATAGCATTGCGAGGAAAAACAAGGCAGGAGAGACTAACACTTACTTGGATGGAATCTACCTCTTATTCACCTACTTCACAAAACCGGAGTCCATAGAGCCTCTTGATGAAACACTGAAAGCTGATGATGATGTTATCCGGTCAACCAGTTTCAAAATCAGGAAAAGGAAATATTAGTTTGTCTTTAGGTCTCAAGAAACAAATGTTATGTTTATCATTTGTTAACATGATACCTTTCCTTTAAATTTAATTGAAAGAGAGATGCAGGTGCTTTTTTCATCCCACTTTTCCTCAGATTTATATGTAAAAAGTTCATGTACTTCACTCTGATTATTTAGTATGATTGTTTATGTGGTATCTAAATATTTAATACTTGGCATGGATATAAATATTTGTGTCAAAACATACTTTTTTGCCCACTTATTGTGGTGAAGTTTTGTTTTTCTTTATCTTCATTGCATTATGTTGTCCAGAAAGTGCATTGTCCCGCAAGGCGTTGTTTTTCTTATGTTCAGTGCAGTATGTTGACCAAAAAGTGCAATATCAGAAAGGCTATGAGCGCAGGTATTTTGTTCATTTTAACCCCTTTCTTGATATGTATTATTAGGTGCTAACATATTTTCTGTCCTGAAAAATGTGTCATTCCATTATCACAGCTTGTGATTGATTAAAAAAAATATTTAAGTAAAAAAATTTAAAAATTAAGTATTTTTGTGACTAATTACAAGCAGTGATACATTAAGTGATACACTTTTTGGAAGTATATTTCCACCCCTATTTAGTCCGTACTCAGTTACTTTTTAATAGTTTGTTTAACTACATAGAGATCTAAGGGACTTAATGATTGTGTGTGTGCTTTTGGGGATGAAGCTAAAGTGAGTGAAGGATCCACGTACATATCATCCTTTATAAGGGTTTAAGGAGACAATTTTGTATGTCTGCTGGGTTAGTTATATACAAATTATTACGTAAATGTGAGTGGTGTTAAAATCTGAAGAAATGAATCTTACAGAGTTTTTTTATCTTTGCAAGTGTGTTCAGTTATAAAATAATATCACCATTGTTGTAAAAAAAATTCATTGTGAGTTTACATGCTGCACTGACAAAATAAAAATTCTTACAATGTCTATATATAAATATTAAACTCTAATTTATGTCATGTCGATAAAAGTATCATAAATAGCATTATTTACATGTAAATCTAGGTAGTGTTTTCAAAGTTTGGATGCTTTGTAGTCGTAGAAAATCTGAATTCTAATCTACTAAATAATTTATTTGTATGACAAAATGCTGAATAATTTATAACAATTAGATAAAGTGAAATGGATAAAAATTGAGAGAAGAAATAGGATGAATGATCTAAGAGAGAGTATACTTTGTTTCCACAAGGCATCAAGTTTTAAAAGGTATGTATCCATTGTATCCTTATCATGTAATATTAGTGCTATTTAAGTCAGAAGTCAGGACCCTTATCATGTAATATTAGTGGCTTAGTGCTATTTAAGCTAAAAGTCAAGAGTCTAATCATTAATTCATTAATATTTCTTTTATGTTTCATTATTGCATAATCCTCTTCCTTCCTCATAAACTTTGCAGCATTTTTAATACAATTTATTGCTCTTTACTATTTTTTTTGTTTCCTTGTTCTAAAACTCGTGGTTACTAACCACTGAGTTAGGTTGAATGAGGCCTATACTCATAAGGTGATTAAACGTATTGATATTGATGACAAAAGAGATAATGTCCGCGTCTCCATAGGCTGCGTTTTTTGAGGACATGGTATACGAATTTTGTCTATTTGTCCGTTTTGCCCTACCTGTTTTGTTCGTAAAGTCGGCAGACATTTCCGTTGGGCAATGCGGGCGACCCATAAATATAATTTAAGGAAAAAGTAAGAAAATTTTAAATAAGTTATGAAGTTGTGATTTTTAATCCCTAAAAAATTTGTACTCAAATGTAATTTGTTAAACTTCATATAAAATATTAAAATTTTTGTCAATTTTTTATCTTAAACTACTTTATTTAATTTTATTTATTATATGATTTTTTTATTTTTTTAATTATTCCACAATGTGTGTGGGCCACCCGAGGTCTTTTAGCCCATTTTAAAATGGGTAAGACATTGAATTTTGTCCATTAAGATAATGCGGGCATGCCCGCGTTCGCTTAAATTTTTGCGGGCATTTGAGGTGCGAGCGAAACAGGTCGGGCGGTCCGTTTTGCCATATCTAGTCAAATGGTAAGTATAGAGGGTTTGTGGAATGGACTGATAAGGAGGTTGAGAGTTTAATTTTCACTCACTACAAAAATACTACCATACTATTAAAAAAAAGTTGAATGAGGCCAACACAGGTTAATTACAGGCAGCAAGTTCTACTTTGCGCCCTTAGCTTAGGAGTACGAACTAATCATTGTCCTTAACATTTGATATTTGACCTTATGCGATATATGAAAGATATTTTGGAGCCTTACACACTAGACCAAATAAATACCAAGTAACAAGTTTTAATTTGTCCAATGGATAATGATTTTTGCAAATTTTCCAGTTTTAAATCTTGGTGACTATGGGGAAGTTCTTATGTTTGCAGCATCACACTAATTTACTACTGGTTCTGGCATCATGGAGGATAAACGTCAGAATGAGGATTTCGGTTTTTGGAATTAGAAATTGGTCTTTCTATTTATTACTCTGTGGCTTAGTTCATAGTGGAAGAAATTCTTCCATTCTCTGGGTATTTTTGTTAGCTAATTTTGTACTGTTACATCTTCCAGCATTCATAAACTAATCCTTAACAACTAAAGACATACATGGTATTGGTATAGTTTTAACAAAATAGGACGACATCAGCAGCCAACCATCTTTGTACTTGTCCTTTAGCTAGGGCATAATTATGAAAATCATACTGTACTGACCGATTCAATTGAAAAATTGGTAAATCAAATTTCATATTAGTACAATATAATAACTATACCAATCATGTCTATTACAATCAAAATTGGTTATATCGGTTGATTTTCATTTCAAAAATAATTATCATACTAACCGATTTCCATTTAAAACTTCAAATTTGTATGAAAGCAACTTGTTTTTTTACCAAAATGTTCTTGAAAATAATCAAACACAATCATGACATTTGTTTATTGCGAGTTTGAAAGAAAATAATCACCACCATAATTTCATTGAGTTAAAAAGTTGGCTATTTATACAACCAAAAACTCATACTTGCTTACTCCCCAAGCAACCACTCAAAGAACAACTACACACTTAACTAATTTTAACTAACTAAAATAAGATAAAATCCAAAACTAATAACCCGAGTGAAAACCTAACAATTCACAAAGATCACACAACTCGTATGATGAAGTTTGCTAACTAAGCCATATTGCACAGGTAGCTCTGTCAGAAATCATAATCTTGGTGCGCCAAAGACATGGTCAGGCCAAGGAGCCTCGGCCAAAAATCCCATGTTGGTGCGCCAAGGAACCTCGGTCAGAAATCACATGTGCCTAAGTCTGGTGTTGCCAAGGAGCCTTGGTCTAAGTCATGCGCCTAAGTCTGGTGTGCCAAGGAGCCTTGGTCTAAGTCATGCGCCTAAGTCTGGTGTGCCAAGGAGCCTTGGTCTAAGTCACGCGCCTAAGTCTGGTGTGCCAAGGAGCCTTGGTCTAAGTCACGAACACAAGCCAAACTATTTTCAGGTCACGAACACAAGCCAAACTATTTTCAGGTCACGAATCAATGTGTCTTGGTCATAGTGTTTGTTCCCTCGTCACGAGCCTTTTTCCTTCAGTTATATGGCAATGTCCCATCATAACTGGAGAGTAATTATTGATTGCTCCCAGTTTGGAGAGTAAATAATGAAATGGAGATGCGTCTAGAGCTTTTTCCAATATATCTATAATTTATTCCAAAGTTGAAATAGATAGCAAATGGAATAATATGGATTGGAGTCTTTTTCCAACTACATGACAATCAATGTCAATGTGTTTTGTCATTCGTGGAAAATAAAATTTGCTACTATAAATATAGCTTAATCATTATCACAATAAAGTAAAGCATGTTCAATAAACGATACTTGGAAATTGTTTAGCAGATATGTGATCCACTGAATTTCACATTACGTCAAGGCCAAAGGATGATATTCTGTCTCTGATGATGATCTAACTATTGTACTTTGTTTCTTCAACCTCCAAGAAATCAATGAATCACCTAGGAAAGCACAATATCCATTGATGGACTTCCTAGAGTCAATGCAAGCTGCCCAGTCTGAGTCATTAAAGGCTTTTAAGTGTAATGGAGAGGATGATGGGTAAAATAGACCTTTCCCAGGGCTCCCCTTCATGTACTTGAGGACTCTGCACAAGGCTTTGTAATGACTTGTTGTTGGTTGAGCCATAAATTGACTCAACTGTTGCACATCAAAACTGATATTTGGTTTTATGTTGGTGAGGTAAAGCAATCTTCCCATAACTCTTCTATAGTAGGGAGGGTGGTCATAATGAGATGTATCATCTTGATGCAACTTGGTTGTCTTCACCTTGGGTGTTGGTGCAAGCTTGGAAGCAAGGAAACTTATATCAGACAAAATATCCAAAGCATATTTTATTTGACACAATGTTATGCCATCTTTATTGTTTGCAACTTCTATTCCAAGGAAGTACTTAAGTATACCAAGATCCTTAATTTTAAGTTGTGTCCAAGTGGTTTTTCACAGTGTCAATTTCTTTTCTATTGTTCCCTGCAAGAACTAAAGCATCTACATATATAAGCAAGGTTGTAAACTACTCATTGTTGGTTTTGGTGAAAAGAGAGTGATTGTGATGGGATTGTATATAACCTAAGGATATCAGAGATTGAGACAATTTAGTTTACCATTGTCTCCCTTCCCGATTAAGTCCATAGAGGGACTTGTACAACTTACAAACCTCTTGTGTTTTGTGGCTGACAACACCTAGGGGTATTGACATGTACACTTCTTCACTTACATCACCATGAAAAAAAAATTATTGACATCTAATTGATGTACTATTCATTCTTGGCAAGAAGTAATAGCCAATACGAGCCTTACTATTGTTAATTTAACAACATGTGCAAATGTATCATAGAAATTTATGCCCTCACTATGATTATACCCATTTGTAACTAGTCTTGGCTTATATCTTTCAATAGTCCCATATAACTTATATTTTATTTTATAGACTCATTTACATCCAATGAGTTTCTTGTTTGGAGGTAAGTCAACTATGTCCCAAGTCTTATTCAACTCAAGGGCATTAAGCTCTTCTTGCATAGGCTTTATCCCATGCTTAATCATTGACTTGGATAAAGGCTCATCTTCGATAGTGATGTCGAGGATATAGTTAATATGAATAGGAGGGGTAGATTTGTAGGAGAGGACATGCTTAATCAATCTAGGGCATACATGATCAGTAGCCCCTATATCTAGAACCCAAAAAGAATTACTACCCGATATTCCCTGATTTTCTTGAGTGTGATCATCATCATTTTCTTCTATTCGTGTTATACTTAGATGATTTATGTTGTGATATGGATTGGTAGTGCTCACACTTTGTAGACGTGAGGCCAATTGTGCATATTGTTTTGACCCAAAGGTAAAATTTGTTGTTGTCTTGGTTTGATCCTTAGAATCTTCTTTGTGGAGGCTTGTTTGCAGCTATCTTTTAGTGTTAGTTAATGCACTGTTTATGTTGCCAGAAGTTTGTCTTGGCTTATCTTGTTGTGAATTTGGTGGAAAATAGTGCATGAAGTAGCATATTTCCACCGCGTGTCTTTCTCTCCCATAGAAAGTGCACATCTTCACACCACTATTGCTTTTGGTGTTGTAGTTTCTTATTGGAATCTGCCTTCGGTTTGAGTAGAAATTCCTCTGCCAGGATTGTTCCTTGATCTCCATTGTGATTGATCATCTATGTTGGATATATTCACTGTTGTGTTGTAAAGAATCTTTGAGTTTACCCGGTTCATGTTTCCTATCTGCCTTTCTTGCTGAAGAAGCAACGAGAAAGCCTTGTTTTTGGTTGGTAGTGGCTCCATTAAAAAATTTTGTGATCTTGTTGTAGTGAATTCATCATTTAAACCTTTGAGGAAGCATATCGTACGTACTCATTTTCTCTGTGAGCTTTGATTGTTTCAATTAGACCACATTGACACTTAACGTTTCACACCCATGATGGGATAGGTCTTAGTGATTGAAGATCTTCCTATTGTGTTTTCAATTCTGTGAAGTAACTCTATATTCCGCTATCACCTTGCCTTATAGAGTCTAGGTCTTGGAGGAGGTCTGACATTATGAAATAGTCTCATTTGGATAATCTCTCTCTTAAGTCTTGCCATAATTCTTGTTCATTGTCAAGGTAGACTATGCTTTGGGATATTTGAGGGGATAAACACCTTGTGATCCCATAGATCACCATGTTGTTGCAACGTCTCCATATATCAAAGGTTGGATCAGAAGGAGTTGGGGTTGCAATTGATCCATTAACAAATTTGTAGTGGTAATTAGTTCGATCAAGAGATGGTGTGACATGTGATGCACCTTGGTTTTATCTAGGGTGTAGATAGTATGGATTTTGAAGGTCAGTGTTTTTTACTACCAATTTGTAGTTCTCTATCTTGTTGTTATTCATAAATGTCTCCCATTGTTGATTGTTGTGTATGGAAGAAGATCAAGGAGAAGAATAAGATGGGTGATTGATGGTTTCTTTGTGATTTCTTGCTAGAATTCTTGGCAGAATGGTGATTGCGTAGCAAAGGTTGACAAAACCTTCAAAGAGTTGCTACTGATACCATATTGCGAGTTTGAAAGAAAGTAATCTCCATCATAATTTCATTGAGTTACAAAGTTAGCTATTTATACAACCAAAAACTCATATTTTCTTACTCCCCAAGAAACCACTCAAAGAACAACCACCCACCTAACTAATTTTAAAAAACTAAAATATGAAAAAAAAAATCTAAAACTAATAAGCCCACTGAAAACCCAACAATTCACAAGGATTACACAACTGGTTAATGAGCAATATATTACACACTACTCATATCCTTAATTTAGCATGAATGATGATTCTTGGTACCTAATTGACTTTGTTTTACATGGTTTAGTGTTTTAGACTTTATTGGACTACTACTCCTAAAATGAGTTAACTTGAGATTATTTGGCCTGATTAAATCTATTATCATTTTCAGATTATATTTGGCATCAATGACATTTTGGACATTATGGAACTGGAGGATATGTGTTGAAGTGAAGATTGTCTTTTTATTTTAGGAGTTTTTGTTTGTAAATTCTGTTTTAGTTTTAGGCCCATGTTTTAAGCCCATTTTCGTTTTATGTGTTTTGGAGGAGTTAAATTTGGACTCCCCACTCCAAATACACACACACTCTTCATTCCATCACTTTACATTTTCGTTTTCCCTATTTTTTTCTCTTCTAGGGTTTCTTCATTGCATTTCGGTTTTCACTTCTTCTTCATTTTATTTCGGTTTTGCTTCCATTTCCATGGAAGGCTATAAACTTGTAGACTAAATTTCTTTGGTAATGTATCACAACTATTGAGGTTTTGTATTAATGTATTTTGGTTTCTTTACTATTGATTTCTCTATCCTATTTCTGAATATGGGTTGCTTAATCCCATTGTTAGAAACTGGTTTTGAGTTTATCTTTGTTGAGTTGATTTACTCTTTATTGCATGAATGCTTAGTTTGTGTCAATTTTTTAATGTTCCATGGATATTCTGATTTCGCTTAGTTAAATGCTTAAGTTGTGAAACTATGCAAATTAGGAAGATAATGTTTGGAATCTGAAATTAATCTTTTGAAACTAAGGATTGAGTTGTGAACAAACGAACTGAAGGGATTTAGCCGTTTTATTACATTTCTTAACTATTGTTTCTGAATTTGATTTATTTTCATACCATCCAACAACAAAAACCCCTCTTGTGTGTGAGTATAAGGTATTTGAAGCTTTGTTGGAAAGATAATCCTTGGGAAACGACCTAGGAGTCACTACTTAGTACTGTAATTTTTAATTGTTATATTATTTGCATCGGGTACGGCCTCGATCAAATTTGGTGCCACTGTCGGGATTATCGGTTCTTGTCAAAGGTTCTTAGTATAATTTAGTGTGTGTCTTAGAATAAGCATTATGTTTGGGTTTCAAAAACTGTTTGTCTATTCACCGTGTGCTGTCTTATTTAGTAATTTGCTTGTTGGTTGATTTTGGTGTATTTTGGTTAATATAGTTGTAGTTGGAATTTTTGCGTGAAACTTTGTTTCCATACTTCTTTCATTACATATTGAATACTAGATGCATCATAGTCAGTCACCTTGCTGCTGATTGTGAGATACAAACAAGTAGTGACTAGTTTTGTTGTTGATTTTCTATTTTTAGCATAACTTGTGAACCGTTAATCATAATTGGACATATTATATATGCATTTGGAGTAGAATAATCCAAGGATTCATTATCTATGCATTATGTTTGTTGAACCCACCTTGAAAATCCTAAAAGAGTCTTTTTACTATTTCTTTCTTATTTTACAAGTTTTATTTTCCAATTGTTTTAGTTTTGTTGTATTTAGTTAAATTAGTTAGGCTTTGAGTTTTGTCTTGAAATATTTTGTGGATGTTTCCTATGGTATTAGGCTTTTATTTATGCAAAGTTTTGGTTGATCACTAGAATTTAACATGCATTTCCCTTACTGCCCTACATGGTCAATAAGCCAAAAAAGTCAAGAAAATCAAGGTGCTCAACCAGGCAGCTAAGCATGGACCAAGCCCTGCTGAGCTAACTTGGACACCAGCTTGACATGGACCAAGCTGCTCAATCAAGCAGCTGAGCGGACCTGCTTGGCCGCTCAGCCTAGTTTTGGCACGGTCAGATCTTCAATTGACACGGTCAGACACAAGCTTGGCACATGCCCAAGCTGCTGAACAAGCATCTTATTGGTCCAACCAGGCAGCTTAGCGGAGAACAAAACTCCTGACGAGATCATCAAGCATCAGGCCACGTCCCAGTCAGCACGGTCAAAGCTGCTGAATAAGCAGCTTAGGTGAAGCAGGTGCGCTGAGCGATGTGCACCAGACTTGACTTAACCAACAAGAAAAAACATGAAGTCATTCATGACCTCACCTCAAGTAGCCCACCATAGGCTTTTCAGAAGTAGCTCACAATAGCTGGTTTCATAGCCCACAACTAGCTTTGATAAGTCAAGCAGAAGGAGGTGACTAAGGTACATGATCAAGGGACCAAACCCATGCTGAAGGGTTTGATCAGCTGCTTAGCAGTCCAGCCAAGTAGCTCAGCGGACCAGAAAGGAAGTCTATAAATAGAGACCAATTCATTCGAGCAAAAAGGCCAACAACACTTGAAATGAACAAGTCTCTCATTAGAAATCTTTTCTGAAGTTCCCTCTTCATTTCTTAATGTTTTTAGAGCTTTATTTTCAAGTAAGTTTGTAGTTTTAGTTTAGAATTCAAGAGGAGAAAAGGAGAAGACAATTGAGATGCAAAAATCAATTTTGTACTCTCATTTGGAACTCAAAAGCATCCAATCCTTGGATGGATAGCTCATGCTCCTAACACTTTGAATAAGGTTGTGTAATTTCTACATCGTCTTATATTCTAAAATTTTGAATTTTAATCATTCAAGTTGGTACTTTGGTTAATTTTATTTGTTTGAGAAGTATTTAATGCTCTTTTTAGAATGATCATCTAAAAAATGATTTCAAGTCAATAAAATTACTTGTCTCAAACACTTAACAAA
>NC_032025.1:19981863-19982258 GCF_001865875.1 Lupinus angustifolius
GGAGTTAATCAAAGTAAAACATAAGAACTTGTCTAAGTAGTTCAAACTCATAAGAAGTTGAGAAATCTTTTCCTTATTCAAATTGATCTTGTCTAATCAAGAATTTGTGAATACTTAGTTTATTTTTCTTGTTAATTTATTATTATGTGCAAATCAAACCGAAAAACCAACAAGATATATTTAACCCATTATTTGTGCATTGACATATTCATATGATTCATTTTATTAGGCAATTCCTTGTGGTTCGACATAACCCTATACTATACTACAATTGAATCTTGAAAAAGGTGTAAATTGTAAAATAGTAAAGTGTTATCAATAAATTTATTTGTGGAAAACACATTTTAATATACAAAAGTGATGAAACTAACTTACTAACTTTTATTCATTGTTAT
>NC_032025.1:19982358-20050595 GCF_001865875.1 Lupinus angustifolius
CTTTAATACCAACCTTCCTTAAGGAAGAAGTTTGGTTTGTTAATAAAATGAACTCGAAAGGGAGTAAATAAATAAAGGTCACTTAAATTTATTATTTTTTTGTTCTTTATTTATTTATTTGTATCTAACAACTAACTATTCATCACTTTTATATATTAGAATACCATTAAACCGGTGTTGGAATTTATTCCACCAAACCGAGATGGTATTCAAAGGTACTTAATAATTATGTAATAGGTAATTGCTTCGATACCATTGTACCGACGTTAGAATTTATTCTAACAAAGCTGAGATGGGGCAAAGAAGGAATGACTTATTTACATGATTATTAAAGAAGTAAGTTGGAACTGAAATATTCTTGAAACCATTATACTGGCGTTGGAATTTATTGCAACAAAGCCGATATGGTGAACAAAGAATAAAACCGAGTTCACTTACTTAATCAAATTAAAAAGAAAACACCGAAAAAAGAGAGAAATAAACCTCTCAACAAATTGGCACCTTGCAAAAGGGACGATCTGTTGAGAGGGGAAACAACCTCTCGACCCAAAATTATCTTTCAACAATAGTCACGTGAGGGTCCGAGTTCATTACCCGTATGTCCATGATAGTCATGCAAACTAAGCGGTCTCTGACACCCCTTGCGCATTTCATGATCGGTAGAGAGGATTTCTGAAACGGAATGGACTTACCATGTAAGCACCTCGGATAGAGGTATTGGACAACAATTGATATTGTTACTCGCCGTTGTTAAGGATATTTGTACTCTCGGTTGCTTTCCCGCTAGGATCTTGGCCTTCAGGCATTTTGATGGTGATTGGTTGGTTGAATTGCATAATAATTGCATGAGAGATATATTAATTAGGGATTTTAATATCCTATTGTATTACACACTCACTTCATGAATCATTTGCATATGTTTGACATTGTTTGATTATAGTTGTGTTATAGGTTGTCTCACTTTAATGTTATTTCTCTATGTAATTCCATATTGCGGTCGCTATAGTTGATTCTTACTCCCTTTATGTGTCTTTTCTTTGGTCTATATTATATATAGGAGCAGGTTTGTTGTAGTTGGACTTTGGTTATCCATTGATGGAAGTATAAACTAGAAGAACATGATTTGTGTACTAGTTAAGTATCTTGTCTATGTTGTGATTATTAACTATGATTTAGGAATACCCTTGGTCTTTTTGAGTTGTTTTTTGTATAAATCATGTTTTATGAATAATATTTTAGAAGGATTCTTTCAACATAAGATTATATTAATGATCCTATTAAGTTATATAGTTTAAAAGAGATAATTATATAGATTATGGTTGAGTTTTGAGGTTGATGATAATGCCTCGTTTTTATATTGAAATAATATGAAATATTTTCGCATTTTGAACTTATCATTGGAAATGAATTTTAAATATACTCTAATTTTCTAGCATGTTAACCTTAATTTTCTATAAACTTTAATCATATTATTAGAATAAAGTCCTAAGGTGTTACATTTGTTGTCGTTATAATTAAATTAAAATAACAATAAAGATGGGTATTAAAGCAATAGGAGAATGATTTTGGAATTGGATTTCACTTTTTAACTTTTTAACTTTTGTTAGAATGATTATTGCTTGACTCATCACATCAGTAAAAAGTTCCCTCATAAAAAGGACTATGCAACTTTCTTACTAACTTTCAATCCCTTGAGTGGTTAAGAAAGGAAACTGAATTTATCTTAGATGTTGGTTGACAAAGGAGTTAAGTCTATTCCTAGAACTTAGATTCATTTGATGACAAATTCATGATTAGATTCAAATGATTAGTTTCCACATAATATATCAAATATATAATCATATTTTAGGTGATTAATCTAAAACAGACATTAAACATAAGATTAAGTCATTGATAATAAAGCATAAGAAAAACACTTGTATTTAGAAATCAAAACAGAAACATAGAGTTAAAGAAGTCACACCCAATTCTAACAAAGCAGGATTAGCTATCCATAGCTATGGATGCTTTCATGCTCCAAGTTAAGACTCAAGACGAGATTTCCCTACTCTCCACTCTTATCCTCTCTATTTTTGCTTATTCTAGGTTTCCAATATGGTGCTTTGGTTGCCAAGATGGTATGTTAAACCTAAGAGCGTGAAGAGTCCTTATATAGATTTTATGGGCTCCCAGCACCTCCAAAAACCCGACCTGAGGGTTTTTAGATGTGTTAGGGGCACCCAAGCCCTTCAAATCATGCCCATCACCTCCTTGTTAGATATTTCCTGATGATTGCTGAAATACCAATCCTAGGATCTTGAATATCATGATCTTCACACATAATATATAACAAGGATACAAAGTCATACCTGAATCCATGTTCCCTGATCTACTCCTTTGATATACCTTTTGAGAGAGTTTTGGTATGATTGTCTTCCTCAACCAAATCCTTAATTCATTTTGGGACCTTCGTTTTCTCTCTGATGGAGAGAGATGAAAAATATTTGTGATCTGGTGTCTTGGGGACCATAACCGTTCCTTATGTGTTAACTTATAAGGTTCCCATTATCCCCTATAGGTTAACCGTTTGGGTATCCACTCATTAAGCTCATATCCGCTATCAGTTTTAGAAGTCTTATAGATTGTCACTAATTAGATCACTTATTTAGTAACCCAAAAATAAATAGCCAATATAATTGTATTAAATATATGATGCTCACCTTAATTAGAAATTATGAATTTAACAATCTCCTACTTGTGCTTCATATTTTTCCTAAAACAATTATAACACATATTCCTTAGGCGCACATTTGTATGCTATTTACATTTAGACTTCTCCTTAATACAATGTGGTTCATCTCATATATCAACTATCGACCACTGCGACCTTCATCATATTCAAATGTGTCTCGATCACGATGAACATCATATTAATATACTTAATGACATAGATCAAATATGGATGAGCGACAACCAGAAACTTGATGTTAATAATTTTTGACTTTGTAGAACTCCTATTATTGTTGGAGAAAAGAACCGTGAACTTACTGTCACAATAAATTCTCGATGGTCTTTTAATACCATCGATCACACGTAAGCCAATGACAAAATTTCCGCAACCATATGTCATGGCCTGATGTTTCAAAAAAACCATGAACTCCACAACCATGGTTGAAGGAGCTATGAGCATCTGTTTAGCAGAATTCCAAGAGATAGCACTTTCATCCATGATAAACATATATCTAAAGGTAGAGTTTCTGTTGTCCATGGAACCAAAAAATCGGAGTCAGAATACCCAATGATCTCTAAATCCTCAGACCTCCGATAAATGAGCATGTACTCCTTTGTTTTCTTTAAGTAACGCATAACACATTTTTTTGCCTTCTAGTGATGCATTACAAGATTGCTCAAATATCTTTATAATAATCTCATGACAAACACTACGTCGGGACATGTGTAAACTTGAGCATATATTAGACTTCCTGGTGCAAATGCATAAGGACTCTTTTGCATCTCGTATCTTTTAGGGTCATTTTTAGGGCCATGTTCGAGACTAAACTTTTCTCCCTTAACACCAGGATTATAAATTTACTCCTACTAAACCTGTGGTATACACAATCATCAACTTTATTTGCCTTAAAACCATACGAGGTAATAACTTGATGAAAATTGTGATTCCCTTGACGAGAAGCTTGTTTAAGGCCATATATGGATTTCTTTAATTTGCATACCATAGACTTTGAGCCAATTGTCACAAATTTTTATGGTTGCACCATATAGATCGTTTCTTTAATGTCACCATTTAGAAACACAATTTCAACATCCATCTGATGTAGCTCTAAATCAAAATGACCTACTAGTTCCAATATTATTCTAAAAGAATCCTTCGAAGATACTGGAGAGATGATTTCTTTATAATTAATGTCTTCTTTCTGAGTGAAGCCTTTAGCAACTAGACGTGCTTTATATTTGTAAATATTACCCTTCGAATCCTTCATGGTTTTTAATATCCATTTGTAACCAATAAGTTTCGCACCTTCAGGTAATTTAACAAGATCTCAAACATCATTATCATGCATAGATTTCATCTCATCCTTCATGGTATCGATCCACTTTTGAGAGTTAGAACTATTTCTAGCATGACAGAAGTTCAATAGATCATCATCTAGTAACCTGATGTCATCCTCATGTTCTTAAAGAAATACAACAAAATCATCAAGAATTGCATTTCTCCTCTCTCTAGTGGATCTCATTAATGACACTTATACTTCTTCAGGTTATTGAATTTGTTCTATAGGTACTTGAGGGAGAACCTCATTTTTGTCTTGTTCAAGAATATTGCTAGGAACAATATTCTAAACATTATCTACTATTACCGAAATTGATCTTGAATGGTAATAGGCACAAGAACTTGTTCACCATTAGTGAGAGATTCTTCCTCAAAGACAACATTATTTATGTTCTCTTCCTCCCAACATCAACTTCCTCAAGAAATCTTGCATTTCCCGTCTCAAAAAAGTCTTGAAGTGGGATCATAAAATTTATAGGTCCGAGAGCGTTCAACATAGCCAACAAAATAATAGCTAACAGTTCTTCAATCCAGTTTTATTTCATGCAACCTATAAGGTCACGCCTCAACTGGAAAAACCCAAATGTGCAACTATTTTAAGCTTGGTCTTTTATTACTGCAAAGCTTATATGGGGTTTTGTTAACTACTTTACTTGGCATTCTATTAAGGATGTAAATTGCGGTCTTTAAAGCTTTCTCCCAAAGAGACTCTGACAATGAAGAATGACTAGTCATACTCTCACCATATCCTTAAGAGTTCGGTTTAATCGCTCAACAACACTCTTCATTCTAGGTTTGCCTGACATAGTTTATTGTAGAACAATTCCACATTCACTGAGGAAAACACAAATAACCCTTTCACAACATCCTTATTGTTCTTTCTTTTCTTATTCTGAGAGGTCATAACTAAGTGAGCACTTTCAGTCTTATTTCTCTACAGTCTCTCTTCCTCTTGAACATAGTCCTTCTAAGTCTTATAACTCACTTTGAATTGCCCAAAGTGTACAGGAAAAAAGATCAAAACCAAGTGCACAAGCAAATTATAACCAAGCTCAAACTTAAGTGACTTGAGTTTTGATGCGAGATTAGACATCTCTATAATGTATTCCCTTATGTTCCATTTGCCTTTTATACTTCATGGAGATGAGTTTAGCCAAAAGGCCACTCATCTCCTCCTTTTCATTTTTGGAAAAAAATTGTTCTATTTCTTCAATGGATTTCATTGCACTTTGACCCTCAGCAATGGAATGTTCCTAATTTGAGCAGAAATATTTGAAACAATAGTAAAAGAACAAAACAATTTGTAATCATTCTTGCAATTAAACTCACATTCAACTTTAATACTTAAATTCAAATGATAATTGGGCACATTATGAGTTACCTAGAACAACATTAATATTCAGCCTTTGAACAAAAATATTAACTTGAAAGTGGTAAACTCAATGTAGTAATCAAATATTGATAATCAGTTCTGCCAAATAATAAGCATTTCTTTGGACCGGCTAACTATTCACATGGAAAACCATATGATTATCACATATTTATTGCTACAAGTATGTTTGTAATTTGGGCCAAATAGTAATCATCCTTTGGGCCAAAGTAATCTTCCTTTGGGCCGATCACTATTCGAATAAAATCCTAACATACAATTGGCTTGATATTTCATATCAATCACTAATGATACTCTTTTTTGTAATGGCCAAACATTGATCATAATGCATGTCAAATAATAAACCTTTCTTTGGACTAATTTATCATTCACATATGCAACTTTATAATAATCACATGTGTGTATATAATCCGGCCAAATAATAATCTTCCTTTGAGTCGATTAATACCTGCATGAATAAATATATGCACTAGCATTTGACATTTATTATGAATAATTCACAGAAAATATGTCACTTTGGCGACTTCATATTGAATAGGTTCACTTAAAATGTCAAACAATTTTATTTTCCAAAAGAAAAATCATTTAATTGAGTTTGATTCAACATAACCTTAATTCAATCCATATATCATTTATATCATCATATAACTACATATATCCATTATAGCCTATTGGTAGCATTACATCATTTTCATCACAAGGACTGCATTTCGAATTCCAGTAATGATCCTTTTGAATTTTCCATAAACAAATATTACCATTTTATACATGATTAAGCATGGCAGGCCAAACTGTCCAAAGAGAAACAATGCTTCAACAATAGCAACCACTTAATATTCCAATCAACCACCAACCAATGCTTCAAACCATAAGTGTTGCAACCATTTTAACAAACAAGTCACATAATATATATAAAATAAGACATGTTCACATAATAGACATATCACAAGATACCTAGCACAATATCAACATCTAGTCTTTGGACAGAGAAATTAATTTTTAAGTGGTATTCTCAACATATTGATCAAATATTAACAATTAATTCTGTCCAACGATAGTTTTTCTTTGGACTGACTATTATTCACATGAAAAAAACTTTATAATTGTTACATATTTATCATTATAGGTATGTTATTACTTGACCAAATTGTGTCTTCCTTTGGGCCGAACACAATTCGCATAAATAATCTCACACTCATCTTTGTAAATTTAATCAATTTCCACAATAGAGGTTACTTTGGCAACATATTGCATCAATTAATTCAAAAATAATTATCAGATAAAAGGAACGCAATATGGGTCCTTTATAAAAAAATTATGATCGTGGAATTAAAACCTTTAGATTTGATATATTTTATTATTAACAAATCTACTCAAATAATATAATTCCAAATCAAAAAGATATATTACATATATATCAACACATAAAAGTGAATGCAATCTTAATCAAATACAAAGTAGATTCAGAGTGAAAAGCCTAAAAAATATAGGCAAATCAGTATCAAAAATTCCAAATCAAATATGACTATGCATATCTTAAAACATATATATAACACTATAAATACACTTTTATTCACTAACATAGTAAAATATATATAATTTTAAGCATTATCCATAATCATTATATATATTAACTTTAATTAGTAATTCCAGAAATCACAACAACCTCAAGCTGGAAATAATTACATACGAATATATGTACATTTTAATTCACAATATATATACAAGGCCATGAAGTCTAGATTGTATATGTATAAATGAAAAACACGACTTACTCCATATATACCTTATACATATACTTTAACACATTGCAAAATTGTAAAGGTGCAAAAGTCAATATCCAACGGTAAGGAATTAGTGCACATATAATATACATATTGCATAACAGAGTAATAAAAATGAATGCAATATTCATGCACAAATATGAATATATACTTCAACACATGTTGCAAGGATTCAAAATACAAATTACTCATGATTTAAATAAGTAGAAGTGGATAAAAGTTTATCTTCATTATTTCTAAATACCCAATTTTCATAACCAATAGTGGAAACATAAAAATTCCCAAATTTAAAAAATTATGGTTCATAACCAATTTTCATGCACAAATTTGACTTTTTTCAACCCAATTTTTGTACTTCATTTTAAATTTCTCAATCTGTTTCTTGTTAATCAAACTTTCTTCGTCAGAATCGTGACTCGTAACCCCCTCTGTTCTAATCTCCACCCCTCTACTTCTAATATAGGTTTTCAAGTTTTCAGGTATAGTTTTTTTTTTAATTTACAATTGGTCCAATCGGTCTAATCAATGTTTCAAATTGCGGACCGCATCATGTGATGTGGGTGCAATATTGTGGTTGGGGTGACCACCGCAATCGTATCACACCGCAATTGCGGTGTGATACCAAATCACAGTGATGCTACCGCAATAGGTTGCAACTCAACCACGTTGAACCGCATTTAGACCGCATCGAGCAGCAATGTAACTGCATCAGACCGCATCAAAGCGCAACGGTGTCAAAAACATGTTTTTACTCACAAATAATTCACACCGCAACGGCCGCAATCCACATTGCAACGACCACAATGATTATAATTGTAGTAACCACAACCGCAAATGTCATCATAGTAACCGCAATCACGACCACAACAACAATTTAAAACATTGGGTTTAACTAACTAGGTTATCCTAGTCTAACCCAGTTTGAGCAGATTTCACACGGTCAAAAATGATCTGAAAGGGTGGATGAGTTATTGGGTGAAACAAGATCATTTGTTACGTCGGACGATGGTCTGACTCTGGTCCTTATATCACTATTTAATTTAATAAATAGATAAAAAATTTCTCTATCCTCTCACCCAAACCCTCCAATCACGATTCATTCACTAATTTCTCTCCTGCCCTCGAAAGCCAAACTTTATCCTCAACCTCTCACCCATCCAATGATTTAAATTGCAGACAATACCTAATGCGACCGTAATATTACGGTTGTGATGACCATCGTAACTGCATGACACTGCAATTATGGTGTAACTCTGAATCACATTGTTGTGGTCGTATCAGACTGCAACACAATTGCATAGGACCGCATCGGACTGCATAAGGTCACAACGATTTGAAATATATATTTTTAATCATAAAATAATTCACACTGGAATGACTTTATTAGGCATCGCAATGGTCGCAATAATCGCAATCACAATAGCCACAACCATTACCACAATCGCGACCGCAACTGCAATTTAAAATATTGTATCGTTCACAAGGTCTCCCTAAAAAAATAATTAAAAGTGATAAGATTTTGGCAACAACTGCATCTTGTGTACATGAATCAAAACCATGGACAAATTTCTTCTATCTCTTAGTTTGGTTCTCAGAGCTGTAATAGGTGGTCCACCAAGAGAGCCACATAACTTTAGAGGAGGATGTCGAATCACCTAATACACCCATGCTAGAAGGCCAATGAACAACACAACTAGTGTAGTTCCAAAAATTCGTCAAAGAGTGCAATGCCAATTCTTTAAATCAAAGAAGAAAATAAGAATGAGGATTCAAAGAGAAATGACATTTTCCAGTTTATAGTCTATAATTCAAGAACAGAGATTGTGCATGGTAGGTGAGAGATTAGAGATAGAGTTTGACTTGAAGGGTTTGGGCCTAGGAGAGAAATTAGTGAAAGAATCCAGTTTGGAGGGTTTGAGTGAGAGGATAGAGAAATTTTAATCTATTTACTAAAATAACCATCATGTTTAGTTGAATTAACTAATGAATGATATTTTTGATAACATTATTTGTTTACATTGTTTAGATGTTCCTTCATAAAATGGAACGTACTCATATTATCAAACCTAAATATACGAGAGATCTGTTTACATTCAAATTCAAATTAAGTTATATTCAATCTCATCAATTCACTCTTTTCACTCTCATCACCTCTTTCACTCACATATTTAATCCGTTGGATTTAAAAAATGAATGAATGAGATTGAATGTAACTTAATTTAAATGTAAACTAATTTCTCCTTTTATATATATATATATAAGAATTTATCTACATAGTGGAGAGCTTTATATGTATTACAAGAACCTTTCAAGTAGATGCACTTATTTATTTATTTATATATAATGAAAATGATAAAGCACCATGGTTTGAACCCACCCAGACAGTGACATAAGAATCTGATGTGACGCTGCAGTTTGAGATCTAATCCCAAACCCACTTTGAGTGAAAGAGCTTAATTATTTCATCTTCCACCAGCAATAGTGCACATTGGCTTATAGATCCCCACTCTGATTCTGCCATAACATCAAAATGCATTATTGTCTTTATATAAGATGACAAAAATCACATATTTTGGTGGAATCAAACTTCACATATGGTATTGATTTGTGTATGTGATCAAGGACATACTAAGATGGGTAACCCAAATGTCAAAGGTCAAATGAGGGAATAATGTGATTATTCAAAAAACTAACTATATGTAGAGTGTTATTTTCTAGGTTGGCATGCCTTTGGAGAATGTAAATATGGTTATAGGCTTCAACATGACAAAACATCTTCAAGGTATTCATTCCCTAAATGAAATAAGAGGAATTATCAAAACAAGCTTTCATTGAAGTGAGCAAGCAAGCTTATGAGTAGAGATCAAGTTATATTTGAATTTAAGAATATAAAGGACATCGTGTAGTGTTGGTGTTTTTGAGAGTGTCACAGTTCTAGAGTGTTTGGTAATTATTGTGAGATTATTGGACAATTTAATATGGATAGGCTTAATACGTTAATCATATGTAAAGTGTGATAAGTTGTTAGTAGCATGATCAGTAGTCCACGTATCAAGTATTGCGAAGAATTATTAAAAAATGTACCTACTATCGGATGACTATTATCAGTGGGAAGATCATGTCCAATTTGGTTTATGATGTGCTCAAGGTTGAGGCTTAATTTGGCTTTGTCATCTTGGCTCTTATTTGATTGAACTTCGTCCTTTGTTTCCATGTGGTGGTTTTCTTCTTCTTGTGTGACTATGTTGTTGAAAAAACCATTGTCGGATCTTGGTTTAAACTTGAAGTTTGGTGGTAATCCATGCTTGAAATAGCATGTATCTATTGTGTGTCTTTCTCTTCCACAGAAGGTGCAAACTGTGTTATTGTTATTTCCACCATATGCCTCTCCAAGACTCCATGTTCCTCTAGTGTTTATTGTTTTTCTTGTATTTCTGTTGTTGTATTCATTATTACCTCTTCCAATGTTTTTGTTAGGTTGGGTTCTCTAATTTTGTCCCGAATTTTAGCATTGATGACTACTTTGTTGTCATCATAGGTTGATAATTCTAACTGTCTTTCTTGTTGAAGCACCAGGGAGAAAACCTTATTGATTATTTTTTGTGGCTAATGAGCAATATTTGAGACTTGATGATGTTGTATTGATCATTGAGTCCCTTCAGGAAGCAAATTACATACTCTATTTTTCTCTGATTTTTTTATAGTCGTCAAGAATTCACAATTGCACTTGGTGTGGCAGGTGCAAACTAGTATTGGTCTAATGGATCTAGTTCTTGCTAGTATTTTCATGTCTGTGAAGAAGGCATAAACATCTTGTGTCCTTGCCTCATGGAGTGGTCATCTTGTAACAAATCAAAGGTCCTAAAGTAATCTCCCTTGGAGAATCTTTCTTTAAGATCCTCCAATACTTATTGAGCATTGTCTATATAAATCGTACTTTGTGAAATGTGTTATGATAAAGATATTATAATCCAATAAATTGTCATAGTATTGCATCTCTCCCAAGCATCAAAGGTTGCATCATCCTGTTCTAGCATCTTTATGGATCCATTCATGAATTTAAACTTGTTCTTTGATAATAGTGTCATATTCATAGATCTACGCCATGAGTAATAGTTAGTTCTATCTAGAAATGGTGAAACCAAGATGATGCTTGTATTTTCTCATTGATGGATATAATATGGACTTCCTGAATTTTGTGAAGAATGAGAAGATTTGTTGGATTGGTGAAGTTCACTAGACTCAATGTTTTCCACTGTTTTGGAGGTACTTTTGAAAAGTATGAAGAAGAGAATGAGAAATTGAATCAAGGGAATGGAGAAAAATGGATTGCAGTAGAACTTTCAATATGAGAGCTCTGATGCCATATTGAAATTTAAGAATCAAGTGAAAGAAGAAAAGAATGGAATTGAATCTTACTAAATAAAATCATGAGGACACATCCTTATATAGTGGTTATAAGGTAGCTTGCAAAGTAAGCAAAGAGTGTAACAAACTCCTATGTACAATAACTAACTAAAGTAACTAATTGTTATTAATAAGCACATGTTTTAAAAATGTTTTAATTTCGACTAGATATCTATACAATGGAAGACTAATCTGAAGTTGTGGTTATGGGTAATGTAAAACTATGCCCAATTTGAAGGTTTTAGACTTGGATCATCTAAGATAAAATTTATTTGTCCACAACCCATACCCACTATGACAACTCTGGATGGAAATAAGGCCGAACAATTTGGGTGTCGCTTACTCATGTCAAACCCTCAATCTAATTAGCGAAAGTTTTGATGGCCTTCTCACTCAGGTAGTTTAAATATGTAGTATAGCACTAGCATGATGATAGTGACGCATAAATGATCACAGAAGATGTTTGGGGCCAACTGAGCATATACATTGCGTGGGGTCCGTATCTTTGTGGAGGATCATGGGCTTGCTCCATCATTTGGTAAAGATGGAATATGTTACTAGTGCCATGATAGTAGAATGAAATTTATTTTGGTAACAAGGATATCTCCATACCTTTTTGGGTAAAGAATTAATCTCTTTCGGACTTTGTAGTTGTTTCTCTCAACAAGTGTCACTCTCAGAAATTGAATACCACATGTATCCTCGTACTGGAGGCAATCCTGTCCGAGTCAGGAACATCCACAGGTAAGTGGGGCTAACTCTCCCAACGGGCATTTTTCCATCCACAAGACTCGAACCCGGGTTCTTGCTTAAGGGGAATCAAACATGTACCACTTGAACCAACGCCTGTTGGTACATATGTCACTTAGTGTGATTTATTAAAAAAATAATTAATCATACAAAATTTAACTTCAATATATTTTTCCAAACAATAAAAAAAAGTAACACATAAGATAACACATTTTTTCAAATAACATATGTGCTCCCCTGCACCCTATATCATATATAATAGATTTCTCAAAAAATTCACGAGGAAAAAAAATTCTTCTTCCCATGTGTATTTTTTCTATAAAATAAGGGGTTAATTCTTTATATTATATGTTTTTACCTCTGAATATATTTTAATAAGTCAAAAAAATATTGCACGTTGAGTAATAGGAAAATTTATTAAAAAGAATAAATTAATAATAAACATGAAGATATAATACACAATAAAATATAAATCTTACTACGATTGGCAAGAAAAATATTAGAGTACCTACTGATTCTCCTAAAAATAAAATGAATAGGGAAAGAGTTTATGCAATCCGATTTAGTTATAAAACTAACGAATTTGTATACTTCATAATAATTAATTTTAGTGAAATGAGATAACACCAATTATGGGCTTTTAAATAAAGTGAAGTAAAGTCATACTAAATTATTAATCATAGAAACTATTCGATTAGTGTTTGTAACTAGAAAGTTTATGAAAAATGGGGGAAGTTGTGGGCTATCTTTAGTCATAGGTAATCTCCACTGTTATCTACACTTGTTTTAAGTTATAACCATCGTGTATCGATGTAGTTTTGGCTACTTGCTACGTGACTCTCATGCAATCATCAAAGTATGGATAACCTTTTGCGGTAAATATTATCAATAATACTTGTGATTGTTTGAATCTTATCTATGTCATAAGATAAATTGAATGCATGATTTATTGAAAATGAAATGTTGTAGCAACTTTGACTACAGATTTCAATAAATTACTTTGTAGCTCAAAAAACAAAATGAGAGCCCACATGTTATATAGATTTTACTAAAGATAACTTTTCTTTTGTTTCAACCATAAGTTTCATTTAAAGATGCAATTTTATTAGAGCCATATAAGATTTCAATGAGCAGCAAAAATCTCTTTATTTTTATACGATCAATGATATTCCTCCACTTTATGAATAAGAAACTAATTCTTTTAGGTTCATAATTGATCCTCCTAATAGGTATTATTATCATAAATCGAATTTTTAAATTTTAGTTATTCTAGTAATTTAGTGTGATTATATATTACTAGACCAACATCTTGTTATGTCTCCTTTCCTGAGTCTACCATAATTATTTTGATGTCTCTCTTCCATTCAATTATAGAAATGACCAAAAGAAATGGGATTTTCTTAGAATAGATACGGCCATCATGCCAATAAATTATCATTAAGTAGTGTATGGTCATAAAGGTAGTATTGCCTATCATATGCTTCCATGAACAGTTTCAACTCTCTCCATCTATTCTTATTCAACACAAGTGCTCTATCCATCGAATTATATAAGTTCCATACATTAGTCCTTTGTATTGTAAAATCTTATTACACTGGCTAGAGTTTTATGAATGATAGTAATCAAGGGACTTTCATCATGGGTATTCCACAAACTCCAAACCCTTCTCCTTCACATCTATATCCACATGAAATTCAGCTTAAACTTTACCAAGCTTTCATATTTTCCATTCCAATACTCTTTACTATAATTCTAGTTCTCTTGTTTTACTTGTTCTACCTCAAGAGGAGGGCTTCATCTCTCTCATCATCTCCTTTTCATATACTTCCTAGGAGGTCCAATCCTCAAACTACATATCATTATTCTTCCTCAGTAAGTAAGATTTCCCCTCCCTCTCTGCAAGTAATCTGAATTCCTAATTGCAAAACACACAATACTAGGGAATTATATCTTTCAACAAGACATCGATCTAGTAACGTAATGTCATATTGGATCTCTAAACATGAGAGTGGTATTCGTTGAGAGATAGAGTCACACACCTCAAAAGCTTCCTTACCTATAAGATGAGAGTTGAGATCCTCTCTAGTATTAAGTCCAGATTCTCGTGACACCAAAAAAATTTAAGGATACAATATTTTTGTTATTCTTGAATTAAATAAATTAAAAACTTATAAATTTATATCTTACATGACACTCATCTACGGCTGGAGATAGGAATTTAAATGTTATAGGTTTGCTCTTTTCTACATTGAATAAACTAATATTAATTTCTTTGTTGTTAATACCATATAGAATTATCGTTTAGATTATCTCACGGTACAATTTCTGGACAAACTTCCAAGAGTTCTATTTGATGACGATTTGAGAGCAAGGGATTCATTGTAAGTTTTTCATTGTTTTCTTTGTATATTTTCTTTGAAGACGTGTTGTTGCATGCTATTGGTTTGTTTTTCATTTCTCTTTTTGGACTTTGCTTAATGTGCTTTGATCTCTATCTTTAATACAGAAGGTGCCTATGCCTTTATCAACATTAGAATTGTTGGCAACCATTGGTGTTTTTCATAGCAGAATATTCGATTCCCACAATTTTTTGAATCTTTAATGACATCCATTGTTTTCTTAAAAAGTGGTATAGGAAAATAAAGTAAAATATGTGAAGAATATATGACCAATGACTTTCCTGTGTATAAGTATCACATTTTGAATGAGGTGAACCTAATCAGTGCTTATCCGCAACAGTCAATGATAATTTCCACAAGATAAATACTTTAGAAAAATAATGGAAATACAATTTTTAATAATATATTTATTATATTAATTAAAATAAAATTATATTTTTACAATTAAAAACAAACAAAAAAAATAAGCATTCATTTCTCCGTTAGTAAAGGAATTAAATACAAACATTTTATTAGCAAGTGATGTATATTGATACATCTAATGAATTGAAATTTTAGAAGTTAATGTTTCCAATTACTTTAATTTGTTTATTCATACTCTTCTTTAAGCCATCATGGTTTGACCGTTATATTCTTAAAATTATGACTGTTTAAAGTAAAATAAATATATTTGCAAAACTAGCTTGTATGGAAATTTGTAATAATTATTAAATTCGAATTGTCTACTAAAATTAGCTTTCTAATTAGCTCATATTTGAAAAATAATAAAATATATATACAATATTATGATTGTTTAAAGTAAAATAAATATATTTGCAAAACTAGCTTCTGCATGGAAATTTGTAATAATTATTAAATTTGAATTGTCACCATTGTCAGTCATTAATGATTATACAATTCGAACAATTCAAATAAAATAAAATTGTTTATAATATTAAAATTAAAAAGAATATTAAAAATAAAATGAATAAATATTCTATTAGGTTCTATATTCTCTAATATAAAAATATAAATATTTCTAAAATTTGATAAATAAAAATAGTATAATTATCTCTATATATATTCTAAATATTTATTTCAAAAAATATTAGAATTATATATATATATAAATAGTTATAAATATAAAAAGTTATATATTTTTGTATATGGTTTTCTTTGTATAAGGAAAAGAATGAGAACGAGCATGAAGAAATTAACGATACTTCTTTATCTTTTGAGTTCTAAAATGAACAAATATTCTATTAGGTTCTATATTCTCTAATATAAATATTTCTAAAATTTAATAAATAAAAATAGTATAATTATCTATATATATTCTAAATATTTATTTATAAAAATATTAGAATTATATATATATATATATATATATATATATATAGTTAGGTAACATAGTTTACGACTTACCCATTCAAAGATTGACTTTGACACCGAACATTCCCAAAATGGGTACTGTACTCTCGGGTCGGGTGCAATAATAGACACCTATTGGTATTTTAACCTTCCTTCTCCCTTCATGGCATATCCGAAAAGAAAGAGAATTCAGTACTTCTTAGTCGTGGATATCTGAATAGACATACCCTAGTAGTTCTAGCCGTAAACAATGGATACTAGGCATTGTGCGTATCGACCCGTGCAATGTTGTAGCTAACGCATTAAGTATCTCGCCTGGGGAGTACGTTTGCAAGAATGAAACTCAAAGGAATTGACGGGAGCCTGCACAAGTAGTGGAGCATGTGGTTTAATTCGATGCAAAGCGAAAAGCCCTTATTTAATTATTTATCAATTAAATAATTAATAGTTGAAGTAGTTAAATGCGATAATTTTAAATCAAGATTTTCAATAATTTGTTTTAATATTTTATTTATAATTGAACATGCAATATTTTTGTTATTATTATTTGTTTTATTTTATTAATTTTTTGTTGGTTTTTAATATTTTTTCTAAAAATGCAATTGAATTACACAAGTTTTATAATATTCTTTCAATGTTGACACTATATATCATTTAAAAGATATATTACGAAATAATTTATATATTATCATACAAATCAAATGCAAGAATAATTTAGTTGGAGGTAAATATTATAACTTTTAATATTTTGAAGAATAAAGTTGATACACGAATTATTAAAAATTAAGTTTCTGAAAAATAATTTTTAAATGGTGCAAGCTCATTTTTTAAAGTTCCAAATTTTTTTAAATCTAAAACCTTCCTTTAATTTTTTGTTTAAAATGAACACCTCTAATAAGTCATAAAATTAATCAAATAACTACAACGTGAAAAGTTACAACCTCACGTGAGTTAATTGTATGACCTTCCAAAATGTTAATAGCTTCACATTTGACTACAGTCTTGCTAAATTTTTTATATTATTTCTTGTCCTAATAGTAACTTAAATAAATTTATTTTATAAAAAGTTAAAAGTTAAATGCAACACAATTGCTGAAAGAATCACATCTATTATCATAAAATTGGATCTTCATGTTTAACTTGGTGTAATCGATTGAAAAAAATATTTAAGTTAAGAAAAAATGTATACATTAATGGTATAAGTTTTATACAATGTTAGTTAATTATTAACCATTCATTTTCAATCATTATTCACTATTTAAAAAATAATACAAATAAATTATGTATGATATATTAAGTGTGTATAATAAATCTTTACACTCACATCATATAAATATTATAATCTTAAATTAAAAATTTAATAATTAAATATTTTCTAATGAATCACAGCATGTATGAAGTGACACACTTTGTTAGATTACATATGTCTAAGTTATATACAGGCCTCAAGCTACTTGATATTAAAAGCCAAAATTTCAAAGATTACATAATATTACATTCGCCTGGGAATATTTCTAGTGGCAAGAGCTGGATTGTGCACTAAAGAAGATCTTCGGTTCTTTATGCTGGTCCCCAGTTTCCAAGATCTCTCCTCTTTTGATTTGATTTAGTGGAGTTGTTGAACATCAACATTTCAATGATTGGATTATAACAGCCTAATAATACTTATAAAAATGCATGGTTGGAATGAAGCTAAAAAGGTAGATGAAATTTTTGCAAACAGATGTTGTGTTTGTCTGGGAGAATTTGAGTTGAAAGAAGAGCTGCTTCAGATTCCTCATTGCAAGCACATGTTTCACATAGAGTGCATACATAACTGGCTCAAAGCTAACATCACATGCCCACTTTGTAGATGTTCCATCATCCCAACCACTACTACTAAGTTCCTTAGTCCTACAGACTCAGCACAACAAGGTGGTGTCATTTCAGGCTCTCCATCACATATCATATTATTGCCTCCTCAACTAGAAGATGAAGCAAGTGCTTCCTCAAATAATACTCATATTTTAGGGGAATGATTTATTTTCCTATGTTATTGGAACATGATTCAGATGAGATTATCTAGTTGATAGAGATATTGACATGTGACACAAATAAATTTTTAACGGTTCAAATTTTTAACTATTTTTAAATTTAATAATTTCAAAAATAATAAATCTCTCATTTTCTTCAGATTTCAGTTCTGAGAGTATGGAGAGAATCTCATTTCAATTAATTTAAACAATATTGAGAATTATAAGTAAAAGTAATTTGTGATATAAAAAATAAAATTGTTTGTAAATTGTCCAGTAGTTGTTGGTGAAACATTTTGATAGATTAATAATGTTAGGCTTTCCTTTCATATAAGTGATGTTGTAAAGATTCACACTTTTGTTGCAAAATTGGCTAAGCAATTGTGAGTCAAGAAAGATGTAAAAATTAGATAACAATGTTTTCTCAAAGGAAGGGATGGATTGAACTGCCTATCATGAGTCTCCGGTTCTCTATATTCAAAAGCAATAATTTATGAAATAATTTAGCTTTAGAACTTCTTTTGTACAATTATATTTCATCATTTACTTTTGGAACATTGGAAACAAAAAAAGAAACTAGAACATCACAGTGAGATCTAAATGAAAGTAATCTTGACAATTTGGCGGACACTATGTCAGAATTCGCATTTAACAACGGCTAGTGAACAATGTTTGTTAGCATAATGCTATTAAATACAAGGCGAAAGAGAATCAACAACGCTCTTTGAAGCAAACACTATTAAATGTAATAAACGGATAAACATTCAACAATACCTTCTTCAATGAGCGATGTTGAATATTTGCCTCATATATTCAACAACGCTCCTCGAAACAAGTGTTGTTGATTTGATAAATTCAGCAACGCTCTTTGTAGTAAGCAATGTTGAAACTCGTGACTTTTCAAGATTTTCCATACTTGTTAAAGAAAAAAGTAAACAAATACTAACATATATTTGTATGCATAAATGTCTAATTTATTTATTCAAAAAATAATAATTAACAACGCTCATAGAAGAAAGTGATGTTGAATGTTTATTCGCCTATTACATTTAAGAGTGATTGCTTCAATGAGCACTATTAAATGTAATAGGCTAAAAACATTCAACATTGCTTGTTGTAGTGAGCATTGTTGAATGTCAAAACAAAACACATTCAATATTGCTCACTTCAATGAACGCAGTTAAATGTGAAATATCAACAATGCTCATTACAATGAGCACTGTTAAATGTTACGAGTGTTTAAAACTCAAAACCTGATTTACGTCCCTCTAAACTTTCAAATTTGTTCAATTAGAAACCCTCGTACACTCAGAAAACCTCATGCACTCAGATAACCCCTATTCACTCAAAAAACATCAATAATTGATTCTCATACCAATGATGATGCTACCCCATAAAGTCAAAACGTACTTCAAATGGAATGACTGTCATGAAGAAAGTCATTCATGCAAGACATAATAATATCAAGTTCCTGGTTGAATAGAACACAAAGGGCTAACCATTAAACACAAAGGGTGACAAAACTTTGGTAAGCTACATTGGAGTTATGGTAAGACAGAATGGGCGATAACATTCAACTCTTGGAATGATAAGATGTTGAATAGTGTGAAGGAGCTCATTTGGAATGATATGACAATAAGTTTTTATTTACGTGTTTATGTGTTTATGTGTTTCTATGCAATGTATTTATGTGTTTCCATACAATGTATTTATGTGTTTTCAGTCAAATTTTTTGTTAGTGAGGAATATAAGGATTACATCCTTAAATCTGCTGGCAAAGCTCTTCGACAATTCAGAACTGATGTCAGGAAATATGTCAAAGATGTAGATGGCAAAGTCAACCTCAAACCTCCAATCAAATATGAAAATATCATTGAAGAGGATCATTGGAAGGTTTTTGTCACAAAATGCATACAAGACGAGTTTTTTTAGTAAAGTATTTCATTGTATTGACTATATACTTATGATTTTGCATATATGATTATACATATTTATGTTAGTGTTATTTTTTGTTGCTGAAAATAAGTGATGAAAACCGCAAGAGCATCTAAATATTTGTATTCATATCGAGCTTCTCGAGCGGAGTATAGAGGAATCGAGGAAAAAATTGTAAGTATGGTTAATTTATAAGTACATTATTGGTTATATTTTACATCCATGTCTAATTATGTTATTAGTTATGTTTTGTTAGATGGAACAAAATGATACACATTCAAATGTATCGTTAGTAGACCTCAATGTTCTCTAGGTGGATGCCCATAATAACAAGGACAATGTCATCAACAATGAAAATGTTCAAGAAGTGACAAACCGTGTTGTAAGTGCTTATCATTTAAACTTGATTTCTATACTTTATTTATGAATGTGATTAATTAACATTATGTTTTTTTATTGATATGTCAGATTGCCCTAAAAGGAAAGGGTATTATTGTATCGGAAGGAGATATTCAGACTCTGGATAATCAAGAGGTACTTGATAAGGCACTAGGACTTCCTAAGTACTCTGACTGTATCTAGGGTGTTGAATTTGGGGTTAGAAAGTGACGTTATTTACCCCCTCAACAACGTGCAACCAAAGCCAACTTGTCTCAGATACAGAACCAATTGAATACTTTCATGCAACTATTCAATGAATTGGAAAGTTGAATTAAAAAGAAGGAATCTGAGGAGCATCAACAATGCAATGATCCCAACATCAATGAGAGTTTCACACAAGCTACTTGCAATATTCTTGAGGTAATTTAATTGAATAATTTTCATTTACTTGCCCTTTAGTTAAATTATAGTGGTAAACTTATACGTTTTAACTAACATTTAATGTACCTATCTCCCTCAATCATGTGAAGGTTGGGTTTGATGTTGCAGTCAATGGTGATGCATTGCTTCCAATTCCTCGAGATGAGGATACCTTGACAGTTGGAGGGGATATAGGCACTTATGTGACTTGGCCAATAAACCTTGTAGTTGTAGATTCTAAGGTGTAACTTTCAATAAACTAACTTATACTCATTCTTATTATGTTTTTTATTAATTGATCTTAATTGGTATGTTTTGTATTGAAAATTATAGGTTCATGAACACTCCAGACCCATTAAAAATGAGTTAGATGGCTTAATGACATCCCATCCAATAGAAGAACATGTTCATGTACCGAAAAAAGGCCAAAGTTATGAATTCTAAGCCTAGCGAAGAAAGTAGAAAGTCACAGTTTAAGTCTAAAGGATCTTCGGGGATGTGAGCTCCAATGAGATTAAGTTCTGTACTCAGCTGATGAAGCATGTACAAGACTTGGGTGATGATATATACTTTTGATATCAATGCCCGATGAAGTCTTTGGGTATAGTACCCTAGAATTCATTGGTTTTGATGAAGTTAAGGAAGTATATAAACATGAATAGATAAGTTCATCTGTCGTATGTGTATATGTGAGGTAAATTTTGTTTTCTAAACTTCTCACTTTTGCATTTAATTAATCATTGGTGTTATAAATGGTTAATATTGGTGTTATATGTTCTGTACTTATATGAGAATCTTATTTGAAAGATAAAAAAGAAGGTGATGTTATTGCCCTCATAATTTACATCTTTCGTGATGAGTAACTCCAATGGAAAAAGATCGGAGGGAGACAACCATAACATGTAGTTGATATGCTCATCAAACATAGACAAGATGTAGATTTATTCCTTGCATCTTTCAATATTGGGTGAGCATTTTTTAAAAAGCATAATTTAATTGTCTAGTATCTTTGTGCTTAACTTTTCCTAACCGTATGTATATGTTTTCTTAGGCAATATTAAATTTTGATTGTCATTAATTGGATTGATGAAAAAATATATTATTTAGATTTATTGAAACATTTCGATCCGAGCAAGTACCTCGCTACGAAGGAAATATTCACTAGGTAAGTGAACTACTCATTTAAACTTTGAAATTTATATTATACTTTCACTTTCTGCTTAGTAATTAAGTACATTTTTTATTGTTTAGGGGGCTGCAAATTTAAAGAGCCCAAGTTAGATCAAAATATACATCAAACAACATCAGATGGACTCATGTAAGTGTATTGGCACATATCTTAAACAATTATATGTGTAATATTTATATTTGAAGTAAATATACTTATATGTTTATTTAATTTTAATTGTAGACCCCTTGCCAAAACAACGAGAAAGATTGTGACTATTATGTGCTATATTTTATGAAGGAGATCATTCAGCAGTGATTAGCTTCAGTCTAGTTTGATGTAGAGGAATACACAAATGACCATATCATCCAGCTTAAGGAGGATTCGTCAAATTTTGTACTTAGTGTTATTAGTAACTAGTTAAGGTTTGCAATGTATAGATTGTAGCTTACGATTAAATTGTAAGCTTAGGGAATACAATGTATAAATTACATGCTTAGGGAATACAATGTATTGTTTTGGTTTATCCAATAAATGAAAAGAATACTATTTTTGTTTAATGAGTTGTGTTTAAAATTATTGTTCTGTTTTGAATAAAATTGATGAATGCAATTTATGTTCTATTGTATTCAATATGATGTATTTATAATTACTGTTCTATTGAACACATATGATGATACCATTTTATGTTCTATGTGTTGTGTTTATAAATTGTGTTATGGTGTTGTGGATGTGTTCATTGTGTTGTTGTTAGATACGTCTTTTAAGTGTGTTAGAAATAGGAACTATGACACTCCACAACGCTCCTTTAAAGGAGCACCGTTGAATATATGCAAATCGCATATACATCAACGTTTCTTTAAGATAGCGTTGTTGAATTTTTGCATATCACATATATAATAATACTCCTTTAATCGAGTGTTATTGAATGTTAAGGATTCAACAACGCACCTTTAAAGGAGCACTGTTGAATGTCACATATTCAACATCACTTCGATGAATGAGCGTTGTTAAATATCATATTTTCATATAGAAATGCAATATAGTTTCAACAACACTCCCTTGAATATATATTATTGAATGTGCAATTTGCATACATTTAAGAATGTTTTTTATAAATAAGTGTCGTTGAATGTCTTAATTCCAAAGTACTACTAAACTTAAAAATTTATAATTAATAATTAAATTTTATGTTTAGTATTATTTTAATGAACACTGTTAAATGACATTATTTTAATTAATTGTCATTATTTGAATATCATTAAAAATTAATAATATATGTAAATGTCACTAAATTACTGCTCCATTTGAGTGATTAATTAATTAATTGTTTTGATTAATTAATTAAATATTTCGTATTCTTTAATAAAATATTCTTAGTGAGTAATAAAATACTCAATAATTCAACAACGTTCTTTTTAATAAGCATTGTTAAATGTGCCTTTCATTTTCATACATTCTACTACGCACTCAAATAATTTATATATTTTATTATTTTGAGTAAGTAATAAAATATTCTGATTTTAAAGATTCAACATCACTTCATTGATTAAGCAGTGTTGAATGTATGACATTGAACAACACGCAGTGTAGCAAGTGTTGTTGAATGTCATGAATGAATAGATTCAACAACACACTCTTTAAGGAGCGTTGTTGCGCTATTGAATTCTTGATTCTCTGCAATCCCAAGTGTAATGAGACTGTAACAACTAACATTTTCCCGCATTCACACTCCTTCGACTATCCCAAGTTCACTCAACACCAAAACATGAACACTGAAAACACCAAAATCATTCAATACCAAAATCATTTAACACCGAAAATCCTTAACTCAACACTGAAAATCATTCACTTATTCAACCTCCAAATTGTTCACTAATTGACCCTAAAAAATTATTCACCCATTAAACCACAAAGTCATTCACTCATTCAACCTAAAAAATTATTCACCCGTTCAACCTCAAAATCATTCACTCATTTAACCTCAAAAGTTACTCACTCATTCAACACCGAAAGTTCACTCATTCAACGTCAAAAGTTCATTCAATACTGAATTAAAAGTGAGTTTACCATATCAATATTTTCTTTTTTTAATTTTTTTAGTTTGTATTGAGTTAGAGTTTCCCATTTCACCTTATTACATGAGTTAGGGCTTGTAATAATGTATTTGCTCTACTTCGTGAGCTTAACTCCAAGCTTTTAGGGATTTACACTCACCATATTATTTGTCAATTCCTTTCTAGAAAATGGATGAAGTAACATCATATCCAGAAAGTATTGAGAAAAAGTAGATAAGTGTCAATTGATTGACGAATGAGTATATGAATGGAGTGAAATCATTTATTAGGTTTGCAACTGAGAATACTAAAAACCCTAATAAAATTGTATTTCCTTGTTTAAAATGTTGTTACGCAAACCATTTTAGGATTGTCCTGAGATGTTACAACATGTGATAAGTGATGTTGAGAAACCATTATATGATAGTTATACTAATTCACAAGACTAAAATCAGTGTCAGGGTTGTATAAGTTGATATCTGTTAGTGGATGGAGTGATAAGAGTTTTACTTACCTACTTCCACCTCTAAAGGATATGTTGTCAGAGGATAATGTGCTCCTTTCTCAAACCTATGATGCTAAACAAATGTTATTCTCGATAGGCATGGACTACAATAGGATACATGTTTGTTAAAACAATTGCATCTTATTTTTTAATGAGTATGTTTCGTTAAAGTTTTTTCCTAAATGTAATACATCGCGATATAAGAAGGAAGACTCAATTCCCAAAAAGTTTGTATGGTATTTGGCAATCAACTCAAAATTTAAGCGCATGCTCAACAATGCAAAAGATGCAAAGCATTTGACATGACATACTGATGAAAGGATTAAAGATGGCAAGCTTCGGCATCCTACAGATTCTCCCAATGGAGAAATTTTGATCATGACTATCCTTGTTTTGGTCAAGAATCAAAAAATTTGTGCCTTGCATTATCAACTGGTGAAATTAACTCACATAGTGTTCAAAGTAGCTCCCACAATACATGGGCAGTAATGTTGGTAATATACAACTTATCTCCTTCGCTATGCATGATGCGCAAATTTGTGATGTTATCTATGTTAATTTTTGGACCTAAAAAATAAGGAAATGTCATAGACATATATTTGACTCCATTAATTGAAGACTTGAAACAAATGTGGGAGACAAATACAGATGTATCTGATGCATATTTGGGAAGAAAGGTTCAACTTGAGGACTTTGTTGTTCGACACAACCAGTGATTTCCATGCACATGGTCATCTTTTAGGATATAATACAAAATGGCATTTTGCTTGTCATGTATTTGAAGCCAATACTCATTCAACGAGGTTGGAACACTATAAGAAGAATATATTCCTTGGTCATCATAGATTTTTGAGTTGAGATCATCACTATCAACAACAACAAGGAAAATCATTCGATGGGAACCATGAAGAAGGTCATGCTCCTTTTCTTTTGACATGTGACCAATTATTTCAAAAGCTAAAGGGTTGGAATAATAAATTTGGTAAACCTTTTGCAGGAGAAATGGTCACAACTGGGTGGAATAATAATCAATCTTATTTGAATAGTCATATTGGAGTTCATTATATGTAAGACATTTTCGTGATGTTAAAAAATGTATTTGAAAGTCTCCTTGGTACCTTACGCAATGTTCCTAATAAGACCAAATATGGCTTGAATGCAAGATTAAATTGGTTAGTATGGGAATAAGATAGGAATTGGGTCCAATAATGAAGGAAAACATACATATCTACCTCCAGCAACTTATACTTTATCGAGGAAGGAGAAAATAGAATTTTGTAAATTTCTTCATGGTGTTAAAGTACCAGAGGGTTACCCTTCGAACATTCGAAACCTCGTATTAGTGATAGACCTCAAGTTAAAAGGTCTTAAGTGTCATGATTATCATGTACTCATGGAGCATCTCTTGTCTATTGGCATACAATCCATTCTACCTAAGAAAGTGCGAGGAATCATAACTAAGTTATGTTTCTTCTTCAATGCAATTTATAGCAAAGTGTTTGACCGAAGGAAATTACATGCATTGCAAAGATAAATCATTTTGACTTTGTGTGTGCTTGAGATGTATTTCACACCTTCGTTTTTGACATAATGGTACATCTAATAATTCATCTTGTTCGAGAGAGACAACTATGTGGTTCTTCCTATTTGAGATGAATGTACTCTTTTGAGAATTATATGAAGACATTAAAAGGGTATGTGAAGAACCGATCAAGACCAGGGTGTTGTATTGTTGAGCGATATATTGTTGAAGAAGCTCATGATTCTTGTACTGGATACCTTGTTGATGGCGATTTCATAGGCATTCCAAAGCCTCGGTATATAGAAAGAACATTTGGTGAAGGGATTACTGAGAAACAAATATTGACTATATCAAGAACTGAATTGGAGGAAGTACACTAATATGTGTTACATATGTCGATGAAGTTGAGCCATATGTTGAAAGACACAAGGAGGTGCTTAGGAATTCTAACCTAAGTAAGAATGAAAATTAGATTTGTAGAGAGCATAATCGGTGTTTTGTAAAGTGGCTAGGAAATAACATTATTGAGGAGTTGAATATAAATGACATCCGGTTTCTGAAAGATTGAAATGGTTAGCCAATGGACCAAGTATTCATGTCTTGAAATTGGGATATCATAGTCGTGTGAGAGCGGACCAACTAAAAATGATGATTTATATAGAAGAGATGATCATGATGATGGGCTTTGGATGAATTAATATGTTCTTCCAAACAAGGATAATTCAAGAAAAAAAATATTAAAGAAAAGGACAAAGTAGATCATATTTTGTTTGTTTGTAATTTGCATATATTGTATAGATATTATTTATTTGTAATTTTATCTACTTATTGTCTCTGCCATAATATAATTGATATTGTTTGTTTTTAATTTGTATTGTATTGATGTTAATAATACAAACTTTTGGATATATACTTATGTTGAGAATATATATATATATATATTATATATACAAGTATTAATGTTTAAAACAACCAACAACGCTTGCTAATGGGAACTTTTGCTAATGACGTTGAATGTTATACATACAAAAACACTCCTTGTAGGAAGCACTCTTGTATGCATAACATTTAACAATACTCCTTATAAGGATACATACAATGCGCTATCTATAAGGAGCAATATTATATTTATTACATATAACGACGCTCTATAGAGGGGGCACTGTTATAATTATAACATACTACAACACTCTATATATCATATCGACATTCTACTACGCTCACATAGATAGAGCCTGAAAGCACTATTAAATCCCAAAAATGAGCATTGCTGAATTGTAACTCTGGCATAGTGGGAGTTATGGTCCAAACATATAATTTAGTAGGCAAATGGGTATTTGGTACTTTGTTTACTTCCCTTGCCACATATTTGATTTCAACAACCTAATTGTGAGATATCCAAGTGCGAATCTTTGCAGCCACATGCAAAATATTGTTAAGATAAATATGTACTCCATCTGGAACAATCTGAGAACTTCATTTAGACATTCAATGTCAAGGATCACATTCTTATAACCATGTTGCCAAGCAAGATCCAGACCTTGTTCCATTGCCAAGAGCTCCATTGAAATTGGTGATCATGTGCCAAAATTTGCTGAAAAACCAACAAGCAATGCCCCTTATGATAACGAATAGCTCTACCCCTCCCATTATATTGTTTCCTCTAATACAACTACCATCGACATTAATTTTTACCTGACCTAGTTCTTGACAAGACCATTGAACCAATGATAAGTCCTCCTCGATGATCTCATGGTGCCTTAGACACAACCAATCATAATAGTCATCATGGGTATTATGAGCAACAATATTAACATCCAAAGAGTTATCGGCTAGAGAAGCATCGTTCCATCACCTTCAAATCCACCAAATACCTTCCATTAAGAGCAATCCATTGCTACGCTTACAATTTTCCAACAACCAGTCTTTAATAGTGTGATTCCTCCAAAAGGAATGTGAGGTCAAGCCAAGTCTATCCCATAACAGTGAAGAGTGGCGACAATCTTTAAAGATATGCAAAAGTTATCTATGCCATAATGATATCTCTTAAAAATAGGATCATTTGTTAAGTTTCTTCTAAAATGAAACTCATCAGAAGGTAAGGCCTCATGGATACCAAGCCAAAACATAAATTTTACATTTTCTGGAACTTTTAGATGCAACACCACCTCCAGAAGTTGCGCATATTATCATTGTTATCCACACAATATTTGAGCCACCAATAGCCATATTTTGTTGTATAAGTACCTAATGCATGACCATCCTAAATCCACTCATCTTTCTCATTTGGAGCACTATATGAGCAGGTGTTGCAAACAAGGTCTTTCATAACATGAATGTAACGCCGAAAAAATTTCTCCAACAACATTGCCCAAAAATGGGTAATTTGTTTTTTGAATAATATTATAATATAAAATTATTTTCTTATATTTGATTCCTTTTCGAGACACCACATTAAGTAACCTAAATTGCGGAAAAGACAACAATCGTTACCTAATGGTAAACAAAAATAACTCAGCATATCGTGGAATAATTCTTCATTAAAATAATGGAAAATGTTTATACGAAAAACAAGGCAAAATAAAATCTTTGTCTAAAGTGAAAACATACAAAATAGGCCGAGTCATTCAACACATCAAAAGTACCCTACACAGATACCCACCTCAAAAGTAAAATAGAAATGGAAATGGCTACTAGTAACTAGCTCTGGTGTTCGCGAGTGTGCTAGGGCACTCGCTCGGGTCCTCCTCCGTCTCAGAATTGGAGGAGAGGTCTACCACCTCAATGGATTCCTCTATACAGACTAACTCCACATTATCCTCTTCTTCGACTTCCGGCTCCTCCTCTTCAGTCTCCATCTCCTCTTCCGGGTCATTGGACACACCTTGTGACCTACTTCCCGCTTCGACATCTACTTAAAGATTGGACATCGCCCGTCTAGTAGATCTCCTCCATGGTGGGGAATTGAGCAAGTCGTCCCAACTCCGTCTCTTAGTATATGGCCCTGTAGTAGTGGATCCGTGAGGAATCATAAACTGAATGGATGGTGCAGCAGATACTAGTCTCCGAGCAGGTAAAGTGAAAGAAGCCTCCAAGTCTGCATGATGTGAGGGGAAGCGCATCGTAGAGCCATGACAGACCATCTCCAACTCTAAGGTACAAGGGCCTGTGTAGGTGTGTCAGTGTTTGTCACTACTCCATGTCCCCTCCTAGGACATCGAGAATCGATAGCTCCGAATCCTCGCGATATTGTCCATCTGAACGAGAAGGCGAACCGAAGACAAGTAGAAAGAAAATGGAGTATGACCTCTAATGAATATTATTCATTGACGACGTGGAATTACATAGAATATCACATCCAAATAGACACACATAATATACACAATATATTCCGCATACATAAATGCAAATGATGAATGATATTATATCTCAAACTATGAGAATCAATATCCATGAACTCAATGTATGAATGTTATGTTTATTTCATTCATCCTTACACCAATTTCCTCCCAATAACTAATTAGAAATAACCGAGAGTACATGTCCCATAACAAGCTGATTTGAACGCACCAAAAATATTACTCTCAAGGATATATGATCGATCTGTTCTGATGAACTGTCCATTTTAGAATAGTGTCGTATCAAACACTTTCTAGGCATCCCTCTCATCAAACTTGATTGCAGAGAGGGGTTGTTAGAGATCGTCTATTTTGCATTGTGAGAGTTGCCCAATCCAACAGATTACCTTATCCAAGAATACAAGGGACTCGTGTTACCTAGACTCGCCCTCAAGACTTTGCTGACGAATCACCGCCATCACCGTCCCTCTCAACATCGCGGGGCACGTTCGTCTCCTGTAAATTTCTTATCCAATACTTCATTATTCATAATGAGTATGCATACTAACCGAGGATAGCTGATTAAATCTTTTAATCATTCTTTTATATCGACCAGCCCATCCTAAGACATCTCCCAAAGGAATGTTTCCTATGGGACCGATCTTACGTTAAAATCACCCTCTAACTCTAAGGTAAAGAAATCATTTTAATTTATTTTAAGAACATCCAACACTTTCATCCATCCGATCCAAGATTCATATTCTTGAACCATCCTTTATCTCGAAAGTCTCGTTCACGATTCCCATCGTGTTCATGGTCATTTCAACACCTTCTTTACAAGTGTTGATCTCATGCTCAAAACAACATTTTAAATCAAGATATCCTTGATTTCATAATCAGACCCTTATCATTAAGATCACAAAATTTATATTTTTAAACACTAAAACAACCCCATGAACAACAAGATTTCATGGTTTCAAAACAACAATTTTCTAAGTTCACGAAAACCCATTTTTCGAGTTCTTGAGTATAATAAGAGTTAGGAAGATTACTAGTAACTTTCAACAGTTGGAAATATTCATAACATGCATATAAACATGATACTAAAATCTCATAAACACCTAACGGTTAGATCCTAAGAGATGAAGAGCTAAAAAGTGAAGACTTACCTTGGAGTTTCTTAGAGAATGAAAATGAAGAAGAAAGAAAATGCCAAGGGTTTTTCTCTAAGTTAGAGGGGCTCTTTAAAGAAAATAAATCTGATTTGGGGAGGTGAAACCCAAAGGTCTTACAAAGGGTGAATGGTGTAATGGGTAGATGAGGGGTTTAAGAGATTTTGTGTAAGAGATGATTATTTTTGCTTGCTTGACAAACAAGTTTTACTCGTGAAAGTGATGTGACCTCTTCGATGAAACATTCGCGATTGAACCATGCCCGAGTATTATCGGCTAATACTCGGCTGGATATTAAAAATCTTCTGATTTTGGTTTACGTTTAGAACTTCAAACACAGAATTCAGAGTGAAAACCTTTAGAAATGAGTCATGGACAAACTTGATGTCTAACTTGACTCGAAATAATATTTCGAAGCCAATGACGCACTCGGAAATCGATTCTGAGTTACGAAACTGAAATACACGTTTCTGGGCCGAATTCAGACGAATTTGGGTCCGACAACAGTTGAAAAACTTCCCGTCACAGAAAATTACGAACATTTACCAAAAAATAGGAATTCACAAAACAAGACTGACACTCAACTACAGATTAGTCTAAATCATTATCGATTAATTTATAAAATTAATATTTTCTAAAATAAATAATTAAAAAACATACATCGAAAATTCACAGTGTTACAATCCTCCCCTACTTATAAGATTTTTGTCCTCCAAAATTAAGCGTACCTCTTCATAAAACAGATAGGGATAGGATTCTTTTATGGCCTCCTAGACCTCCCAAGTCGCATTTTCTCCGTTTACTTAATTCTAGATCACCTTAACTTGGGCAATCTCCTTGCCTCACAACACCTTCACACTTTGATCAGCGATCCTCGAGGGCATAGTTTCAAAAGTGAGACTACCCTTTAGCTGAATTTAATCGGATTCGATGATATGCGATGGGTCACTAATGTATTTTCTGAGTTGGGATACTTAGAAGACATTATGTAGGTTTGATAATAAAGGTAGCAAGGCTATTTGGTAAGTCATTGGTCCGACTTTTCTAAGGATTTGGTATGGTGCTATGAATTTCGGGGTAAGCTTACAAGCTTTAAGCACTCTGCCAATGCTAGTTGTCGGAACCACCCTCATGAAGACATGATCTCCTTCCTCGAAACTGAGAGGGTTCCTCCTTTTGTCATAGTGGCTCTTCTGCCTACTCTGAGCTGCCTTCATGTTCCCCTTATCATTCTTATCTTTTCCTCCATCTTCTGAACCACATCGGGTCCTAGTATTAGATTCTCCCCTGCTTCAAACCAATACAACGGTGTTCTGCACTTCCTGCCATAAAGAGCTTCATACGGCGCCAAGTCGATACTCGAATGTAATATGTTATTGTAGGTGAACTCTATCAGATGCAGATAGACCGCCCAACTTCTAGAGTGTTCCAGTAAACATGCTCTCAGCAAGTCTTCCAAAGATTGGATAGTCCATTCAGATTGCTCATTTGTCTATGGGTGGTAAGCTGAACTCAAACTAAATTTGGTACCCAAGGCTGTTTGCAAACTATTCCACAACTTTGAAGTGAAACATGGGTCTCTATCTGAGATGATATTTTTAGGAATACCATGCAATCAGACAATCTCTTTGATGTATAACACTGCTAGTCTTTCTAATGAGTATTTCAAATTGATAGGTAGAAAGTGAGTTGTCTTTGTCAAACGATCCACTATCACCAAACTACATCATAACCCTTTTGAGTCCAAGGAAATCCACTCACAAAATCCATTGCAATGCTATCCCATTTCCAAATGGTGATATCCAAAGGTTGGAGTTCTCATTCGGGTCGCATATGCTAGACCTTTTCCTTCTGACATGTTTAGCAACGCGAGACATACTCTACTACTTCTCTCTTCATACCGGACCACCAGAACATCTTATTTAAGTCTTGATACATTTTGGTAGCTTCAGGATGTATACTTAGTTTGCTCTTAGGGGCTTCATCCCAGATTATAATTTTCAAATTAGGGTCTCTTAGCACACAGACTCGGTTCTTGCATCGCAACAGTCCATCGTTTCCTTCTTGAAATTTCGGAGCTCTTCCTTCAGCCAACAAGGTTCTCTTCTCTCGTAGTTCTGGATTGGAACATTGCAAACCTTTCTGTTGTTCCAGAAATTCATTTGTTACTATAAGCATACCTAACATCAAACTCTTAGGTTTTACCTGCACCGCAAGGCTTAAATTCCTGAAATCCTCAATCAATTGCATCTCCCTTACCATCATGGTTGACATATGCAGAGACTTTCTACTGAAGGCATCAGCCACCACATTAGCTTTCCTAGGGTGGTATTGGAGATCAAAGTCATAGTCCTTAAGGAATTCAATCCATCGTCTCTGCCTCATGTTCAGCTCCTTTTGGTCAAACAGATACTTCAAGCTTTTGTGATCATTGAAGACTTCAAATCTTACTCCATAGAGATGATATCTCTAGATCTTGAGAGCAAATACAATCGCAGCCAACTCCAAGTCGCGTGTCGGATAATTCTGCTCATGAGTCTTTAATTGTCTTGAAGCATAAGCTACCACCTTTTGTTGTTGCATCGACATGCAACCTAGGCCTTATTTAGATGCGTCACAGTACACATTGTAGTTTCCCTTCGAGGCTGGTAGAATCAAAACATGTGCTATAGTCAATCTTTTCTTCAATTCTTGAAAGTTTTCTTCATACTTTGCCATCCAGACGAAAGCGTTGTCCTTCCTGGTTAACGTAGTCAGTCGCTACGCCAACTTCGAAAATCCTTCAATAATCTCCCAATAGTATCCCGCTAAACCGAGGAAGCTTATGATCTCCGTTATGGATTTTGGAGAATTCCATTCCATCACGGTTCCTACTTTAGTAGGGTCTACAACAATTCCTTCGCTTGATATCACATGCCCAAGAAAATTCACCGATTCTAACCAAAATTCAGACTTTGACAGCTTGGCATAGAGTTGGCTGTCTTTCAAAATCTGCAACATTATCCTCACATGCTTCACATGTTCCTCTTGATCCTTCGAATAAATTAGGATATCATCGATAAATACGACCATAAATGTGTCGAGGTATGGATGAAAAATCCGATTCATGTAATCCATGAACACTGTAGGAGCATTGGTGATACCAAATGGCATCATGAGATATTCGTAATGACCATATTTCATACGAAAAGCAGTTTTGGAATATCCTCTGACTTCACGCGTATTTGGTGGTATCCTGACCGAAGATCGATCTTAGGAAACACGGTAGTTCCTCTTAGTTGATCCATCAAGTCTTCAATTCTTGGCAATGGGTACTTATTCTTGATGGTGAGTTTGTTCAATTGTCGGTAGTTAGTACACAGCCGCATACCGCCATCCTTCTTCTTTACAAATAGCAACGGAGCACCCCATGGTGAAACACTAGGTCTAACAAAATGTTTATGTAGCAAGTCTTCCAATTGCTTCTTCAACTCCGTTAATCAATGGTGCCATCCTGTAGGGAGCTTTAGAGATCAGTCCAGTTCCAAGAACCAGATCAATAGCAAACATTATCTCTCATACTAGGGGCAAACCAGGAAGGTCATTCGGGAAAACTTTGGAGAAATCCCTAACCACAGGTAAGTAGTGAATCTCTCCTCCACCTTTCTCCTCCAATGATGCCAGCAGCATAAATATTTGAGCTCCATCCTTCAAGAGTTTCTTCATTTGGTTGGCAGTGGTGCTTTTGGTTTCATAACAAGATTCAATGAAGTTCTTAGGATTGCTAAAGATTATTGTTTTGTTAAATCATTTTAGAAGAACACGGTTGTTAGACAACCAGTCCATCCCTAAGATGATATCTAATTGGGATAAGGGTAGACATATCAGGTCTACTACAAAGGTTCGTTCATATAAAAATGTAGGACATTTAGAGCACATAGTTGACACTATGACGAGTTCATTAGTGGGTGTAGATACAATTAGGTCATAGGATAGGGATACTATAGGCAATGTTAATCGGTTGACAACATTATTAGATATGAAAGAATAGGTCACACCCGAATCAAACAACACAGATAAGGAAGTCTCATTAAGACGACACGTACCTTGTATGTGGTCCTCATTGCCCTCAATCTCAGCCCCGCTCATGGTGAACACCCCTCCTTTGGCCTTAGGTCTTGCCGCTTGAACAGTATTCACTTCTTCCATATTCAGTTCAGGGCACACTGGCTTGACGTGTTCAGGCTGGTTGTAGTAATAGCATACGGGGCAGTTGACACTGAAGTGCTTCCCCTTCCACTTCGAACACCAGGATGGCGTGTTGTTGTTAGAGTTCCCAACTGGTAAACGTATTTTGTTGTTGTTGTTGTTGTAGTTGTGTTACTGTTGTTCCCTTGTCGGAAGCCTCTGTTGTTGTAAGGCTTGGAATTTCTCTATTGATTCCTTGATGACGAAGCATAGGGTTTTTGGTTGCGGTTGAAGGGCTTTCCCCATCCATGTCCTAGCACGATATTCCTTTGGGGACCGTAGGAATTTCTGGGTGGTACGACACTTTTCAGTATCGCATTCCTTGCCTTCACTCTTTTCTCATATATTTGACACCGGTTCACCAGAGTTTCAAAATCCGGTATTTGATGATGTAAAAACATCACTTTCAAGTCCTGTTTGAATCCATCCTCAAACTTGGCACATTTGGACCTTTCATTCCCCACTTGATTGTAGTGTGAGGCATACTTAGCCAAATCTTCAAATTTGGCAGCATACTTCCCAATTGTCATGCTTCCCTACTGCAGACGCAAGAACTCCATCTCTTTCTTGGTCCTCATATCTGCAGGAAAGTACTTCTACAGAAATCTATCCTTGAAGGTTGTCTAGTTGACAACTTGTTGTTCATGCTGCATTTGACGTCTAGCAAATTTCCACTAGTTCTTAGCTTCCTTAGTCAGCATATAGGTTGCATATGTGACCTTCTTGTCCTCAGTGCACATAAGTGCCCGAAAGATCCTTTCCAACTCCTGGATCCAGTCATTTGCAGCATCTGGTGCAAAACCTCTTTCAAACTTTGGGGTTGACAATAATAGAATTCATCCCAGCCCTTATACTGATCCGATCCTTGGTTGGGTTGGGGTTGTTATTGATTCAGCTGATGCAAATTTGCGTTTACATTCTGAATCGTTGCAGTCATTGCAGCCATGAAGTCCAGGTTAGTAGCTCCACGTCCAGCCATCTTAAATCTTGTGAACATCAGACGTGTATGAGATACTTCTCCTACTGAAATTATCTATGGGTCGTATTCTCAACCGAATAATTCAAGCAGGCGATTAAGCACATCAAGTCATACAAGAAAGCATGTGAGGCTATGCCTAAGGCCAAATAGAAAAGAACCGCTCTGATACCATGATGTAATGCCCCAAAAATTTCTCCAATAACATTGTCCAAAAATAGGTAAAGTTATTTTTGAATAATAGTATAATATAAAATTATTTTCCTTATATTCGATTCCTTTTCGGGACATCACGTTAAGTAACCTAAATTGAAGAAAAGACAACAATCATTACCTAATGGTAACAAAAAATAACTCAGAATATCGTGGAATAATTCTTCATTGAAATAACAGAAAATGTTTAAACGCAAAACAAGGCGGAATAAAATCTTTGTCTAAACTGAAAACATACAAAATAGGCTGAGTCATTCAGCACATCTAAAGTTCCCTACACAGATACTTGCCTCAAAAGCAAAATAGAAATGGAAATGGCTACTAATGACTAGCTTGGGTGTCCGTGGGTGCGCTAGGGCACTCACTTAGGTCCTCCTCCGTCTCAGAATCAGATGAGAGGTCTACCACCTCAATGGAGTGCTCTATACAGACTAACTCCACGCAGCCCTCCTCTTCTGCCTCCATCTCCTCTTTCGGATCATTGGATGCACCCTACGACCTACTTCCCACTCCCGCATCTGCCTGAAGATCGGGCATCATCCGTTTAGAAGCTCTCCTCCATGGTGGGGAATTGAACACGTCGTCCCAATTTAGTCTCCTAGTAGATGGCCCTGCAGTACTGGGTCCGTGAGGAATCGCAGACTGAATGGATGGTGCAACAGATACTAGTCTCCGAGTAGGTAAATTGAAAGAAGCCTCCAAGTCTGCATGATGTGAGAGGAAGCGCATCGTAGAGCCATCACAAACCATCTCTAGCTCTAAGGCACAAGGGCCTGTGTAGGTGTATCGGTGTCCTTCACTACTCCATGTCCATACTAGGACATCGAGAATCGGTAGCTCCGAATCTGCGCAGTATGGTTTATCTGAACGAGAATGTGAACCAAAGACAAGCAGAAAGAAAAGGGAGTAAGACCTCTAATGAATATTATTCATTGACGGCGTGGAATTACACAGAATATTACATCCAGATAGACACATATAATATATACAATATATTCCGCATACATAAATTCAAATGATGAATGATATTATATCTCAAACTATGAGAATCAATATCCATGAACTCAATGTATGAATATTATGTTCATTTCATCCATCCTTACACCAATATCCTCCCAATAACTAATCGGAAATAACCGAGAGTACAGGTCCCATAAAAAGCCGATTTGAATGGACCAAAAATATTCCTCGCAAGGATATATGATTGATATGTTCTAAAGATCTGTCTGTTTCAGGACAATGTCGTATCAAACACTTTTTGGGCATCCCTCTCGTCGATCCTGATTGCAAAGAGGGGTTATTAGAGATCGTCTAGTTTGCATTGTGAGAGTTGTCCAATCCAATAGAATACCTCATCCAAGAATACAAGGGACTCATCTCACCTAGACTCGCCCTCAAGACTTTGCTGACGAATCACCGCCATCGTCATCCCTCTCAACATCACAAAGCTCGTTCATCTCTCGTAAATTTCCTCTCCACTACTTCGTTATTCATAATGAGTATGCACACTAACCGAGGTTAGCCGATTAAATCTTTTAATCATTCTTTTATAATGATCGGTCCATCCTAAGACACCTCCCAAAGGAATGCTTCTTGTGGGGCCCGATCTTATGTTATCACGTAATATAGGAATGACATCCCTACCACTACGAACCATCGCTAAATTATCATGGACACCAACATGGCCAAGCCTCTTACGCTCAGACGACCTCACTGTGTGATATCATGTAATCCTTTTTAGGCATCGCCTTGCTCACGGTGTCATTGTCGGAATCCTTGCCTGAATAAGGCGCAAGAACAAAGGTAACTGTATAACTTTGTTGATTTGGGCATCGAGCTCCTCGTTCGAGCCACGATCTTTCCCAATTATTAAATATACTTCTCACCCAAGTTAGAGTTATTACCTAATCAATCAACCAATAAAAAGCAATAAAAAATATTGTATGTCTCTCGCCCAAGAGAGCGACTATCGCTCAAACGACGATTTCATCAAAACAGACTAAATTCCCTGCCTGGCTCTTGCCCAAGCGAGATCTTGTCACTCAAGCGAAAAATCCAACAAAAACTAGTCAAAATCACCCTCTAGGTCTCGCCTAGACGACCAGCATTGCCCAGAACAGGCAAAACGCCTGCCTGGCCCTCGCCTAGGCGAGAACCACTCGCTCAAGCGAGGCTAGCTCGCCCAAGCGAGGGGAGTCCATTTGCTAGGACTACTTCCTCACCCTTTTGGGCCACCAGATCAAAAATCTCTGATGTTTTTGATCCCTACGCGTTTTAGTTTCTCGAGTGGTGTTCTTTCATGGATAACTACCACAATACTTGATATTTTAATCTATCCTAGGACATACAACTTAGGAAATCATCTGTACTTAATCCAGGCACACCATCATTTGGTTAAGTACGAGTTTCTAAAAAAGAAAACAAATATAACTCCCAACTTTTGAGGTAGTTGGAAGATCCGGGTGTCATATTCGGACACCACTATGTCACTATGTATTCTCTCTCACCTTGGGTTGTAGAGTTGTTGATCTCTTTTAAGTGAATTGGTAAGTTGTCCGACTTTGGACACCTCAAAACTAAACACAAAAAACCAATCAGTGATTTGCGAGTTAAATCTTTTCCCTCCTAACTCTAAGGTAAAGACATCATTTTAATCTATTTTAAGAACATCCAACACTTTTAGAGTGAAAATATTTAGAAATGTGGCATGGACAAACTTGATGTCTATCTTGACTCGAAATAATATTTCGAAGCCAATGACAAACTCTGAATTTGATTCCTATCTACGAAAGTCAAAAACACCTTATCGGGCCGAAATAGAGTGAATTTGGGCCGACAGCAGATCAAAAACTTTCCGTCACATAAAATTACGAAACGTTACCACAAAATAGGAATACACAAAACAAGACTAACACTTAACTATGGTTTAGCCTAAATCATTACCGATTAATTTCTAAAATTAATTTTTGTTAAAATAAATAATTAATAAAACATATATAAAAAATTCACAGTGTTACAATGAGGAACTATTCTGTAGAGAATATTAAACTTTGAGGTTCCATATTTCCAAAGATCCTTCACCTAAAGTTGTGTATATGATATATTAACAAATTTGATATAGTTGCATAATTTTCCAATTTCCATCCAGTTATCATACCAAAAGGACTAATTCCCACGTCCCTGGTGCAAGGTGTAAACATGTTTAAGGTGATGAGTTGCCTTCAGAATGCTATTCTAAACGAAAGAAGTTGATGTCTTCTTCTGGGCAAACAACATTGAATTGTCACCATGGTACTTATCCTTTATAACCATACGTCACAATTTATTACTATTTCTGATCAAGTTCCACGTCATCTTGCCAAGAAAGGATATATTTGTCACCCGAGCATCTCTTAACCCAAGACCACCATCACAATTATGCCTTGTGAGAACATCTCAGCTTACCAAGATGAGACTATGCTATTTGTTATCCCTTCCCCACACAAAATTTATTGTCATCCTATATGTATCATTGTAAACACCTTAAGGTAGCCACATAACCTTCATGGTGTAGATAGGAAATGAAGAGATAATAGACGTAGCTAGACACATTCTACCAGATTTGTTAAGGAGATTCACCTTCAAAGAAGCCATGCGTCTCTGAATCTTCTCCAATACAGGATTGAAGACAACTTTACCAATTCTCCTCCTACTGGTCACATTTTTCGAGCACACAAACATAGATTTTACTTCATTAACCTTCAATCCTGAGGCCTAGCATAAATCCCTTATTTTTGTAGAAATCGTCCGCACATGAGAGTTTGTCGCCTAGTAAAAAGAAGGACATCATTCATGAACAAAAGGTGAGAAATTAGAGGACCTCTTTTAGAAAGCTAATAGGATTACAATCACCAATTTTCACTTTATGATTAATATATAGGGCTAACCTCTCCATGAAAAGGACAAACAAATATGGAGACACTAGATCTCCATATCGAAGGCCTTTACTAGGCTTGAAGCCTTCAAGCCTTCATCCGCTCCACAGTCAAGAAACCTCACCATAGTAGATACACCATACAATAAGATTGACAATAATTGTAGGAAAACCAAATTTCACAAGCGTGTGACAAAGGAAATCTCAGTTGGCCCTGTCATACGCCTTGTCAAGATCCACCTATAAAGCAATGACATATTTCTTAGCCTTAGTCTTGCGAAGATAATGCTCAACTTCTTTAGCCAAAATGATATTATCACTAGGGCATCTTCTTGGTATGAAACTACTTTGTAGGGGACTAACCAACTCATATAGAAAATACCTCAATCTATACACGAAAAGTTTAGTAATTACCATATAAACCACATTAAAAAGACTAATAGGTCTAAGTTCTTTCAGTGTGGTAGGGTTGATGACTTTAAGGATTAACACAGTTAGATTCTCCATGATTCGTTCATCCGAGAAACCGAACATGAAAGCATCATAGGCTAACTTCCAAATGTTGTCACCCACCACGTTCCAATTTTTTTATAAAGAATATTGGTTGAAAACCATCAGGGTCTAGACCTTTGAAGGACTGCAAACTCATCACTGCTTTTATAACTTCTACCTTTGTGATCGGGGCCGTCAGGCTATCAACACCAGTATGGGATAAAGTAGGTGTACAAACTGTACACTAATCAATGTGAACTTGTGTATTTACACAAAAGCTTCTGGAAATACCTTTTGGCTTCATTCCTCATCAACTCAGGATTTGTGAACCACATCCCATAATCAAAAAAAGTGCCCTTGAATAGTGTCCCTTCTGTGTTATACAATGGTCTGGGTGTGGACTATATTTGTGTTTCTATCGCCAAAATTAACCCATCTATCTCTTGATTTCTGAAACCAAAGGAGCTTCTCTTTCCTCAATAAGTTATTATAGTGTTGCGGCTCCCACCTCAATTGTCTCTCCAACCTAATTTGATCATGATCCTCAGTTTCCCTAGTCTTTTCTAATCACCTCTGATTCTCGCCTCAACTCTTCTTTTTCTTCTTAAGATATTCCCAAATATATTTTTCTTGAAATGAATAGCCTCCTATCAAATAATAATCATTTTACAATCTTATTACTTTCACCAATAGTTCATAAATTTATAATCAATCAATATTGTAAAAAAAAAAGAATATGCAATGATAAAGACTATATTCTAATCAATTAAAGATGCAAGTTTTGAATGTGAAGAGAATAAGGAAAGTGAAATCGAGACACAATGATTTATCTTGTTTCATGCAATGCTACATCCAGCCCCTCCTCCAACTTAAAAATTTTCATTGTTAGCTTTGACATTTTGAATATAAGCACACTTCCGGTTCCTCCTAATCATGCTACTTGACCTCTACACTTGGTGATACTCCACAACAATCAAAAACTAAAAAACTCTTAAAAGCCCATTTCTTTTTTGTAATGGAGGTTATCACTTCATTCTAATGAAACTTTATTGTTGTAAGCAAAACAACACCTTGAGCAATTTACAACTACATTTCAAAGGAAAATTTCACTTTGGAATCCCATAACACATATTTTAACAAACAAGGAGTATGAGATTATAAATGAATAGAGAAGATGGTAATTTGACAAACTTAGGGTTTTCTATTGTATGACAATCCCTCCTTTTTTATTTCTCATTTTTGAATTGTTGGTATTGCGAAAGAGTCACTGTAAGTCGAGATATTATGTCGTTAGTATCACGCCCCATCTTAGAGTTTTCACTATATTTTATAGTAAAAAATATAGAAAAGTCTTCTAGCTCAATCACAATGGGCTTTGGATATTTGATATCTAGGTTTGGGAGTCGATTATTGAGTAGAGAATGTATTAGCACCCTATCCGCCCATTTTAAATGATACCTTTCACTAAATTGTATGACTTATATTATACATTAGACATATTTGGTTATCAAATTAATTATTAAAATGACAAAAAAATTAATTTCTTGTTATGTCTGACAAGATGAAACTTTGCTCCTACGTATCTCTATTAGGGAATCAAGACTATGTAGTTCTTTGCTTGAAAAATGTTTGTTGGTTGTGTGTTTTAATTAGGGGAAAGAAGCGGTTTAGAACGACCATCCAATGGATGAGATGAGGGAAAGAAGCCATCAATGACGATCGTCCCTCCACCCTTGATGTAGTTGACAATTATGTTTTTAGTAAAATATTGATTTAGATACTTATTTATTAATGAAAACTGATTCATTATTAATGACTAGTAATTTAATTAAAAATATATTTTTGTTGATTTTAAGAATTAATGAAATAAAAAGAAGCGTCGTAACGCGACCATTCAAAAAATGAGTTGAGGGAAAAAAAACCATTAGTGGCGACCATCCCTCCATCCTAGATTAATCCCTACAAAAATTATTACTTATAAACACTTATAACTATATAAAAATATTTTTTTTATTAAATGATTATGATTTTATAGTATAGAAATAATAGGAATAGATAAACAATTAGAAAAAAATAAAATGAAAACCAATAAAAACTTGATTGGATGGCTATGCTCTATGGACAATTGTGCAAACTAGGTTGGCCACATGTCGGTTGCAAATTGGTCTGCACTGCACACATGTGTGTTGATGAATAGAGGGAGCATAATATTACCGTATACTTGACCGCAGTGGATCACACGGCCCCACAATCTACTTTCTATCTTTTGGGTATAGAGTTTTTCCACAGTTTTTTTTCCTTATCCATAAAAAATATTTTAGGCATTTTGTCTTAGGGTTTTTGGGTATCAGGGATTGTGTTGGAAGATGTTGTCTGATATTTTTGTGTGATGAGGATTTGTTGGGTGTTGTAGATATTTTGTATCAGGGGATAAAACAATCACAATGTTTTTTGCTATTATGTGGAGGTTATAACCACAAATATTTTGTTTGCTCTATTTGAGAGGTTTTTGAGAGAATGTTGAGAGAGAATGGGGTTTTTGGCCAATTTTGAGAATAGATGATGGATCCTTATCCCATATGTTCATATGTCTATTTATAATAATATATAATTGTACATATGCAAATAGGAGAAAATCTCTCAATTAATCATTTGGATAAATTTAAGGAAAAAATCATATATGTGTTAAAAATGCAACATAATCAAATTGATATCAAATTTGCTTGATCTAATTTGATTTGTTTATTCTCATATTGCAATCTTAATTTACTTGATTCCAAATCTCTAAAGATTTGATTTTCTATGAAATCAAATCTCTAAAGATTAAATTTTCTAATCAAAATTATTTGTGCAACACAATCAGATTATATGAAATATTCTAATTTGATGTGATCCCATAGTTTTCATATCGCAATCTTGATTCATTTGTTGATCGAATTTTACTAAGAGTCAGTCTCCAAAGATTCTATTTTTTATCATAAAAATATTGTTTTGTCAAAATTTCATTTTTTTTTTTGAAAAAGTATATTTCTTTTTGGGTCAGACAAAATTGGATGTTCACAGCTGCCTCTCTTTATTTGTTGCTTATCAGATAACTAGCAAATCGTGGTTTGAGAGATATCATGGTAAGTAACTAGTAAATAAAACAACACTAATTTTGTTAAGGCCTAAAAAGAAATAATCAATTCAGACCTTGGATGAAGGAGAACCATGGATTTGGTGAAGCAGCCCCATAATCTTCTAAGGTGGACCTGAGATTTGTTAAGGCAACTCTCCCGTTTCATATGATGAACCAGAGATTTGTTGCGGCAGTTCTCATGCTTGCCATGATGAACCAAGGACTTATTGAGTTAGTTCACGTGTTTTCCATGATGAACCAGGGATTTGTTGAGACAGTTCACGCGCTTACCATGATGAACCAGAGATTTGTTGAGGCAGTTCTCGTGCTTACCGTGATGAATCAAGGATTTGTTAAGGCAGTTCTCGTGCTTGCTATGATGAACCAGGGATTTTTTGAGGCAGTTCTTGAGCTTTCATGATGAACCATGGATTTCTTTGAGGCAGCTCTCATGCTTGCCATAATGAACAGCTCTTTGTTGAAGCAGTTCCCGATTTTGTTATTGTGGGTAAGATTTTAGACACGTCAGACATATGGTCATGGAAAGTATGGTTTGAAACACTTCGAGCACGAGGTCCTAGAAAGTAGAATTTGAAACACTTCAGCCATGGGGTCCTGGAAAATAGGATTTTGAAACACATCACGCACGAGGTCTTGAAAAATATGACTATGATGCACGTCAAGCATGAGGTCCTGAAAAGTAGGATTTGAAACACTTCAGACACAGAGTCATGGAAAGTAGGATTTTGAAACACATCAGGTATAGGATCCTGAAAAGTATGATTTTGATGCACTTCAGACACAGGATTCTGCAAAGTATGATTTTGATGCACGTCAGGTACGGGGTCCTGAAAAGTATGATTTTGATACACTTTAGGCAAAAGGTCCTAGAAAGTATGATTTTGAAAATGTCATGCTCAGGGTCCTAGAAAGTATGAGTTTGAATGCTTTAGGCACAAGGTCCTAGAAAGTATGATTTTTAACACTTCAGGCACGAGGTCATGGAAAGTATGATTTAGAAACATGTTAGGCAGGAGGTTCTGGAAAGTGTGATTTAGAGCACTTCAGACACGGGTTCTGACAAGTATGATTTGAAACACTTCAGGCACGAGTTCCTAGGAATTATGATTTTGAACACTTCAGCCACAAAGTCCTGAAAGTATGATTTTGAAGCACGTTAGACACAAAGTTATAGAAAATATGATTTTGAACACTTCGGACACAGGGTCTTGAAAAGTATGATTTTGAAACACGTTCAGCACGAGGTGCTAGAAATTATGATTTTGAACACTTCAGGCATGGGGTCCTGGAAAGTATGATTTTGAAACACTTCAGGGACACGGTCCTTTAAAGTATGCTTTGAAACACTTCAGGCACAAGGTCCCGAAAAGTATGATTTTAAACACTTCATGCACGATGTCCTCGAAATTATACTTTGAAACACTTTAGGCACAGGGTCCTAGAAAGTAGGATTTGAAACACTTTAGACATGTGATCCTAGAAAGTAGGATTTCAACAATTCCATCATGAGCTCCTAGAAAGTATGATTTGAAACACTTCAGGCATGAGGTTCTAGAAATTAAGGTTTGGATACTTCAAGCACGAGGTCGTGGAAAGTATAATTTTAAACACTTCAGGCACAAGGTCCTAGAAAGATTAATTTTAAATTCTCATAGGTACAGGATCCGGAAAGCTTGATTGTGAATGTTCATCAAGGTGTAGGACCCCAAAAGCGTGACTGTGAATGCTCAATGAGGTACAAGACCTGGATAGCTTGATTATAAATATACTGGTAATGATATGATTGTTTAGAGATATGTGGTGCACGAAGTTCATGTTGATGTTTGTAATATGATGATTAGTGTATGAATGTGAGTACGCATTGATTGGAATGATGATGCTTTAATGTATGTATGTCATATATGATATGAGTACTATGTGCTTGTTTGAATATAATGGAATAAGGGGGTAAGACCCAAACACAAATGTTCTAATGTACCATTATAGTTTATTTTTATATTTTTTTGGATGGTACTCATTAACTTTTGTAGACTCGACTGAAGCAACCTTTTTTGTCTATTGTTGATTGGTACTATAACTTTTCACCCATCCAAATATGCCCTAGTTTACAGGAAGACACCTTTCTCCCAAGGTGATCCATAAAATTGCCCCAGTATAATCTTGAGGTCAATGAATAAATCCAATTATATTGCCTTGTGTAGGCTTGCATAAAACTCTTGTCATCACCTAGGACTTAGATTCTACAAAAATCTGCCACAGTTGGGGTGATTGATGATGTCTAGTAGTAGGTATTCACCTTGAGAGTGTTCATTTGATTTTCCCTATTTTTGGCCCAGAATACCTTATGTAGGTGTCTATCAGAAAATCTCTCATTTTATTATTATCCCAAATCGTCTTTGTAGACTTTCAACTTAGAACCACTCTCTTTTTCCTAGGTTGCTCATATGAGTTTTGAACCTAGCACTTTCTTTTTGCTTTGTTTTTGTTTTTTTTCTTTTTCTTCTTTTTCTTTTTTTTCCTTTTTGTGATCACCCTCGATGTGGTGACCTGAATATAGGAAGCATAAGACTTGTATTAGTCATTGTTGAAGGTGTCCTTGAAGATGATAACTTAAGATCATTTTCTTTCTTATTTGAGGGATTTTGGCATCTTTTGATTGAATCAACTTTGAGTCATAAGAATTAAGAAGTCTTCACTATTGCCCTAGTTTTGGGCTTTTTATCATTTTTCACAAGAAAATGAGATCAACCCAAAAATTGGCCCAGTGTGAAATAATCAGAATCATCCTTCTTTTCAAATGGATTTTGTAGACTTGAACTAGAAGGCTTCAGATCACGAATCATCTCAAAATTTGCTCAAGTTTGACAGGCTTCCACTTTTCTTTCATTTCATACTCCTTGTTTCATGCATAAATCTTTAAAATGAAATACTAGGAAAAAAAAAGATCATGCAAATTTTGGTAAGTGTTTAGGTTATGAGTGATGATGTTGTAGTGATGATAAAATTTAATTTGGGTTTGACTTGTGTAGATGTGGTGGTGGCGATGATAGAAATTGATTTGGGTTCGGCTAATTGTAGATGTGGTGGTGGTTATAATAAAATTGAATTTATGTTTTAGGCTGTGAATGGTGATTAGGTGATGATAACGTTGAGTAAATAAATTTAACTTATGCATTAAAGATGATATATTTTTTTATCAAAATTTAATGAGATTGGTGGAGTCAGCCTTTTTCTGTCATGATGCACATTTTAGGCAAATAAATTCTTGTCAAGGTCTTTTTAAGCTTATACTATGGTTTGGCTAAGAGTTTTCAAGAAAAGAATATAAGGCTCAAAACATGTGTTTCTCACACCCTCCTTTCACCTTTCTTTTGTATCCTATTTTCAACAGTTTTCTATCATGACATTCAACTATCAAATAGATTTATGGATTGTAATAAGAATGGCCAAAGATTAAGGCTATTATATTTCTCAATGAAGGGTTCCATTTGTGCTAATAGATATTGCATTTTTATTGTCTCTAACTTTTGCTTGAGATATTAATTGGGGATGCTTAGCGTGCACTTTTTGCACTTCGAGCAAGGAACGTTTTTTGTATTCTCTTATCCTTCAATCATATGAATCATGCGAAAAAAATATTTTTTTAATAATTGAATGTCAATGAAAACGATTGAAAAACTACCCTCCCGAGTTGATATATTGAGGGTTATTCAAAAGTTATCTCCTTTCATGATGTCTAAACTCAAATGGGATTACTATGGATATCTTCTTAGTGTTGGCGAATTACAAAAATGTCTTGTATCATCATAAAGATTTACGTGAAAATGGCCATCGTTTTGGATCTTATACTTGTATCATCCTCCATTTCATTTTTTTATTATCTTTGAATCAAATATCTCAAATAAATGGATAGATTAACATTTGGGTTTATTTTGTAGTGTATTTTTTGGATAACTATTGTTAGTAGGGTGAGTTATGAGATGATGAAATTGAATGATCAATACATTACTATATACTCGTTAAAAAGATATGCATTTTGTTAGGTATCAGTGGTCTAGCCACGCCTAGAAGGGGGGGGTTGAATAGGTGTAGCGGTTATCAATGACTGCTTCTCGCACCAAAACCCGATTCTGGAAAACAGCCCCGGTAATTGATTAACCAGTGGGCTTAATCGATTAAAACGTATCAGAAACAGAATTGACAGATTAGCTTCTTGCACAGTTATTTACCAACAAACAAGCAGAGATACAATAGATATTTTTATGCACAATTAACAAGGATATGGCACAGTAGTAGTATGCAAAATATCAGCTTAATACACTAATTAAAACAACTTGAATCATAAAAGATATTGAGAGAGAACAACTTGCACAATAGGACTTTTATCCTGGTTCGTTTGCGGGTCCACTTGCAAACTACATCCAGGCCTCCCCTTCCGATCTTGGGAGATTTTCCTTCTTCACTATAGAACACAATGTATCGTTACATACACTAATTCAATTACAAGACTCGAACACTCCTTTCTTGGAACCCAAAGAACTTCGTCACCCTTGGTTTGACCTTTCCCAAAACCGCCTCCCAGGAAAAACTTTCTTACCGCGATTCGGCCCCAGCCAATGTGTCGCTATTTATCTCAAGACCTCCAAGTCTTCATGAAGAACACCTTACCTAATCGTAGCAAGGATTTTCCTAATCCTTGAATTACAACGCTTTGATTGTTGAGTCATCTTCGAGCTTTTACTAACTCCTTGTCTTCATCAAAACATCGGCAAAACATTGCTAGTGCAATCCTTGAAACTTTGCACTTTCAATCTCTCCCTTTTTGAATATGATAAACACCACATCAATTTTGATGAAATAGCTTGACGATGTTGTACATTTGCATAGCGGTTGTGAATTCAAAGTTGAAGCGCTTGCTCTCCCCCTTAGGTAACCAATGATTACTACGGAAGCTATTTTACAACCTGCAAATACATCAAACACAACAAGCAACCTTTCTCCCCCTTTTGACATTATCAAAAAGAACAACTAATTAACATAGTCAAAAGTAAGAAGAGATATAGCAATTTATTTTGAAAAACTGTAAATAGTAGCATAATCAATAACCAGTTTCAGAAGCTTAAACAAATGCACTTATTTCTGACTCTAAAAGTGAATATAGACAGAATTTGCATGACATATCCATTATGTAACAGTTTAGGCATGGAATGATTAAACATATATGTATGCCACTTGTTAGCACGACTTGTTAGCACTTGTTGGGTATTTTCATTTTAAAGTATATTTCAATCATTCAATTATAATGCACAATTAGGACATGTTCAAGATTCATGCAAAAACAAATTCCACTTAACATAATTAGCAAGGTTCAACATAGTTACAAAATACTATGATATCACATGTTATGAATTGAGTATAACAATAACATGTACTTTTTAGTTCAAGTGTACTCAATATCAAGAATTAATTTTGTAACCTTGTTAATAGACTTACCTTATTTACCCTTTGGTGATAGGTCAAGATTACCACTTGTTTGATGAAAAGCTTGATGATATGATCAATGTTGTGTATTTGACATTCAAAGTGCGTTGCTCCCCCTTTCATTGTTCTTCCCTTTATCTTCTCCCCCTTTATTACTTAGATAAGTACTTTTGTTAGGTAGCATAATAAGGAAGCTCATTTAGCAACCTTTCTCAACAACTTTTCTCCTTAATAACTTTGATCTACTCACCAACCTTGTTCCTAGAACATCTTTTTTTGATTTATCCATTGATGCTCAAATGTCCTTTGGCACACCTACAAACACAATTTACTTGTCTCTTTCGGGTACCCAAGTTATTTTGGGTCCCTTCTTGTTAGTAACTAAGGGATCTTGCCCCTTCTTTACCCAAACATATTTGCCACTTGGCACACCAAATTTTCTAATAAAGCATGTAGTGCATGTGTGACCATGTATGCCACAATAGAAACAAGTAGGCATGTTATTATTTGACTTCTTATGCATATGAACTAATAGACTTCTACATGGTCTTTTCTTAGGTTTAGGTTTAAATCCAATTCCATATCGGTTACCAATGTTTTTGTATTAGCAAGCAATGTGTTAAGGTTTTCTTGACTATATGTGAGCTTTGAAAGTTTTTGTTTCAAAACAGAATTTTCAGCATTTAAATTCTCACAAGCATCACATATAGTGGGTTGACATAATTTCGAAGTAGAACAATCACATGAGGCACATGCACAGATAAGAGATCAAGAGTTTCACTTTCAAGTTTAAGCTCATCTAGTTCCTTTTACATTTCACTTATTTTCTTTTCATGCAAGGGAATAACTCTTTTTCTATCTATATTTACTTTAACCATTTTATTTAATTCCTCAGGCATTTCAACACAAGCTGCATATAATTCATCGTATGGAGGAGAGTAATCAGAGCATGATGAAGTATAGGAATGTACCTCAATAGAATCATCTTCATCACTATATCTTCACTTCTCATGCACTTGTGCCACAAGGCATACCTTTGTATTTTTCTCCTCATCGGATGAGCTTGAAGTCGAGTCTTTCTCGGAATCGTCCCAAACAATGTATGCTCTTTTTGACTTGAACATACGAGAGTTGCTCTTGTTGTTATCGACTTTCTTGAGGTAGCTCGGGCACTGATGCTTCATGTGGCCCGATTTTTCACACTCATAGCAAGTGAAGCCTTCTTTGGGAATCTTGCTTTTCTTGGTCGAGTTCTTGGCTTCTTTCTTGAGATTCTTGATCCCTCCTATCTTCTTGAGATACTTCTTGAATTTTTTAAATAGGATAGTCAAGTCTTCATCATAATCATAATCTGAACTGGAATCCTCACTTTATTGATCTTCTTGAAATCTTGTAGCCTTAAATGTGATTCCATTCTTGTTTGACTCTTCATTCAGTGTTAAGCGCCCTAACTCCATTTCATGTTCTTGGAGTTTCCCAAATAGAGTAGCTAATGGCATGTTGTCTAAGTTCTTTGATTCCATTATCGCGGTTATCTTTGGTTGCCATCTCCTGTCAAGACACCTTAAAACTTTGTTAGACAAATCACCATTAGTAAAAATTTTATCAAGGGCAACCAAATGATTTACAACATGAGTAAAACGTTTTTGCATATTACATATAGATTCATTAGGAAGCATGCGAAATAACTCATATTCATGCGTAAGTGCATTTAGTCTAGCACGCTTAACTTCACTCGTGCCTTCGTGGATAACTTGCAAAGTATCCCACATTTCTTTTGTATTAAGACATTACGATACCCGAAAGAATTCGTCATATGATAGGGACGATGTGATTATGTTCTTAGCGCGTAGGTTGTACTGAACCTTTTTGCGCTCCTCATCGGGCCACAAACTTTTAGGTTTTTCTTTCAGTTTGTCATCCACTAAGTGTAGTGGGATGAAGGGTCCGTTGATTATGGATTCCCAAATCTATGAATCAATGGCCTCAATAAAAATCTTCATCCGGACTTTCCAGTAGGCGTATCCCTCGCGACTGAATATGGGAGGACGGTTAATGGATGTGCCATCACCGCCAAAAGGGTTGGTGGAACCCATTTAATTCCCTTAGGATCACGTGTATGCGGTTGAGCTAGCATGATGTACTAGCTCTGATACCACTTGTTAGGTATTAGTGGTCTAGACACACCTAGAAGGGGGGGTTGAATAGGTGTAGCGGTTATCAATTACCACTTCTCGCACCAAAACCTAGTTCTGGAAAACAGCCCAGGTAATCGATTAACTAGTGGGCTAAATTGATTAAAACATATCGGAAATAGAATTGGCAGATTGGCTTCTTGCACAGTTATTTACCAACAAACAAGTATAGATATAACAGATAATTTTATGCACAATTAACAATGATATGGCACAGTAGCAGTATGCAAAATATCAGCTTAATACATGAATTAAAACAACTTGAATCATAAAAGAGATTGAGAGAGAACAGCTTGCACAATAGGACTTTTATCCTGGTTCGTTTGCGGGTCCACTTGCAAACTACATCCAGGCCTCCCTTTCATATCTTGGGAGATTTTCCTTATTCACTATAGAACACAATGTATCGTTACATACACCACTTCAATTACAAGACTCGAACGCTCCTTTCTTGGAACCCAAAGAACTTCGTCACCCTTGGTTTGACCTTTCCCAAAACTGCCTCCCAATAAAACCTTTCTTACCGCAATTCGGCCCCAGCCAAGGTATCACTCTTTATCCCAAGACCTCCAAGTCTTCGTGAAGAACACCTTACCGAACCGCAACCTCCACAAACCGTTATTTTCAATTACGCAGTTAAACTAGAAAACAGTTAAAACAAAAAACAGACACATTAATCGATTAAGACTCCACGTTAATCGATTAACCAACATATATCAATACATGATTAAATGGTAAACTACTTATATGTTATGCTTGACTTCTATACATGTTTTAGCAATTATGTTACGCCTAATATGCCATATAACATGTATGATTAATACATGAATACATAATAAACTAGATGATATGTCTCATGAATATAATATATCAATATTAATGGCTTGTGAGACTTGCGTCTAGGTTTACCTAACCCAGACCCACTAACTAAGGCACACATCCCAGACTACTTAGAAATATAACTCTATTGATATAACCTAGTCTAGATATGACCATTGAGTTCTAGACATATTGATTGTTGAGTCATCTTCAAAGATTTTACTGACTCCTTGTCTTCATTAAAACATCGGCAAAATATTGCTAGTGTAATCCTTGACACTTTGCACTTTCACATTTGGAAGCAAAACTTTAGTTAAGAAAAAGGAAGCATGAGTAAGTGTGAGATTGGTTTAGCCTTGAGTGGGATCCTCAAGTGAGAAAAAATTTCAAATTGATTTAGTGTTAGAGACAATGCACTATCTTGTGTGACGGGTTTGGCTCATGCAATATCGATCATAAAATTGGATTCTCTACATTTTTTGGATTTCTTCATCTTTAATCATGACTGCTTTCATTTGAGTTCAACAAGAAAGTTCTTAAAATCAATCTTCAATTAATAAGTACCCTTAGTAATGAGATCATAAAATACATGTAGAAAAATGATTCTTAGTGGTACATGGTGTGCATGGATTGAACATCTTTCTTTATTATTATTTTTATCATGTTACTTTGATTGTAATTTAAGCTATAACTCAAAATGATGCATGAAATGCAAGGAACATGTATGATAATGCATATGTTGGGATGTATTAATAGTGTGAGGATGCAAATATTTTTATGATGCATGAGATGTAGGAATGCATGTAATTTTTTTTTTTCTTGAATGTATGAGACTTCTAGAAAATGCAATTTTTGATGCGTATGACCTTGAATGCATGAAGGGTATGATATATGAGAAGATGTATAAAATATTTTTTTTGCTTTTTATGACAATGAACGAGGATATCAACAAAAGTTAATGAAATGATATGGTGGATTAGAATGCATGATATAGTAATGAATGAAATGTAATGTTTAAATGACTTATTTTTTATGAACATATGAATAAATAAATGAGTAAGTGTGTGTATAAATGATGTGTTTATTCGTTAAAGTACATCTATACATGATTGAATGAATGCATAAAAAAAAATTTAATGTACGAATGAATGCATAAGTCAATGAATGATTATTTTTCTTTTTTAAATGCATGAATGGATGCATAATTGAATGAATGAATTTTTAATGAATGTATGAAGTCATAAGTCAATGAGTGTTTAAATGATATACTTTTTTTTAAATTTTTCAATGCATGAGTGTATAAATTAGAGAATAAAGGTTTGAGTTATATGTATTTTTTACATGAATGAATGCATGAATTATATTTATTTTTTATGCATGAATGAATATATAAATAATTATAAGAACATATGGATGATATATTTTTTTATTTTAAAATGCATATATGTATATCTAAGTAAGTAAAAGAATGTATTAGTAATGTATTTTTTATATGCATGCATGAATGAATTATTTTGAATGTTAATTTTTTTTAGTTAATGTATGCATAGATGAAATGCCTAATAATGCAAAATGTATGCCCTCTTAGGGTAATGGGCCCTACTTTGAGGTGGTTTAGTCATCATTATAATTAAACATGTATTTCCTTTTTTTATAATTCTTTTATCGTTTAGGTTGACCTAGGCCAAAAATGAATTTACCTATTTATTTAGTGGTAATCCCTATTGGGGAATATGAACTCCCCTAAATAGTGGCTATACAAATGCATATGTTGCAAGATGCGATCTTACACCATATGACTTTAAGTGGCACTTGGTTTTTTTTACTCTAGGAGACAAGAGTCCCAACTTGTGCATGATATGGTATGGTATAGTACAATATGCTTCCCCAATGTTCATAATAAGTACACTTACAAGGTTTTTGAAATATCTAAGGAACAACATCCTAGGGTAGAGTTCTAAGGTATAGTGTATGCCTTAACAAGCTCTAGACTCTCTATAAGGTTCCCATAATGAAACTCTCCAAAAAGAGAAACATAAATATCATGGGGTTAGAAACAAGAGCTCAGCTTGAGGGGCTAACTCACAATACTTGGTAACAATATGAGTGGTCCTCATAACCAACACAAAAAATGACTAAGGTTATGACCAGTGATGTTAATGTCCTCACTATCAAAAAATACATCACTAATACTCGGGTATAGGGTATATGTGTGACAAAACTTGTATACTATACTATTTTTGGGAAACAATCCCTCAAACTAGAACATATCACAAGTTATAAAGAACAATATACAATTACTTAGTAACAAATAAAAATTACTATTGTTTTTTCTATGAGAAATTTAAATAACCAAATAATTAAAAGTATAATTATCCCTAGTAAAAACATCAGTTGTCGCGCTCCGATTTTCAACTGCACGACCTTCTTAGAATCGTCGTCACTACATTTTATAGTAAAAATTTTAGAAATGTCTTTTAACCAAATCACAATGGGCTTTTGATTTTTAATATCTAGGTTCGGGAGTCGGTTACGGAGTATAGAATGTATTAGCATCCTATCCGCCCATTTTAAATGGTACCCATACTAAATTGTATGGTTTATATTATACTTTAGACTTATTTGATTATTTATTTAATTATTAAAAGGGAAAATTTATTTATTTATTTTTGTGCTTGACAAGATGAAACATTGCTCCTACTTATCCCTATTAGGGAATTAAGGCTACGTAGTTCTTTGGTTGAAAAGTGATTGTTGGTTGTGTGTTTTAATTAGGGGAAAAACAACGTAACGCGACAGTCCAAAGGATGACTTCAGGGAAAGAAGCCATTAGTGACGACTGTCCCTCCAACCTTGATGTGGTAGACAATTTTTTATTTTTTATTGTTAGTAAAATTTTGATTTAAATATTTATTTATTAATGAAAACTACTTTATTATTATTGACTATTTTAATTAAAAAAATGTATTTTTGTTGACTTTAGGAATTAATCGAATGAAAAGAAACGTCATAATGCGACTGTTTGAATGATGACTTGAGGAAAAGAAGTCATCAATGACGATTGTCCCTCTATCCTTAATCAATCCCTACAAAATTTATTACTTATAAACATTTTATAACTATATAAAAAAATATTTTTATTTATTAAATGATTTTGACTTTATAATATAGAAATAATAGGTATAGATAAAAAATAGAAAAAATAAAATTAAAACCAATAAAAATATGATTAGACGGCTATGCTCCATGGAAAAGCCAGTGCACACTAGGTTGGCCATGTGTCGGCTATAAGTTGGCTCGCACTACACACGTGTGTTGATGAATAGAGGGAGCATGACTTAAATGTGTGCTTGACCTAGGGGATCACACGGCTCCACAATCTATTTTCTCTCTTTTGGGCATAGATTTTTTTCACAGTTTTTTTCCACAGTTTTTTTCCTTTTACTGTAGCATTGTTTCTAGCTTTTTTATTAGGGTTTTTAGGTATCAGAGATTGTGTTGGAGTTTGTTATCTGATATCTTTTTTTTTTTTGTGATGAGAATTTTTTGGGTCGTGTAGATTTTTGTATTAGGGGATAAAACTATCAAAGTGTTTTGTTACTTTTTGGAGGTTATAACCACAAAATTATTTTTTCTCTCTCTTTTAGAGGTTTTTGAGAGAGGGGAAAGAGATTTTTGGCCAATTTTAAGAATAAATGATGTATCTTTCATATGTTCATATGCCTATTTATAGCAATACAAAATTGCACATGTGCAAATAGGAGAGAATCTTCCAATTAATCATTTGGAGAAAGTTAAGGAAAGAATCAAAATTGTGTTAAAAATGTAACATAATCAAATTGATATCAAATTTGCTTGATCTGCTTTGATTTGATTATTCTCATATTGCAACCTCAATTTACTTGATTCCAAATCTCTAAAGATTTAATTTTCTATGAAATCAAATCTCTATAGATTAAATTTTCTAATCAAAATGATTTGTGCAACACAATTAGATTGATATCAAATTTCTAATTTAATTTAATTTGCATATTTTCATATCGCAATCTTAATTTATTTGCTAATCGAAATTTGATGAGAGTCAATCTCCAAATATTCTATTTTTTATCATAAAATTATCGTTTGTCAAAATTTCATTATTTAGAAGTATATTTCTTTTTAGGTCGGACAAAATTGAGTGTTCACAGTTAATCTTGTGTGAAATAATCGGTTCTTTAAAACAATTATTTTTCCAAGTTTATCACGACTTAATCAATTAACACAACTCAATTATATGTTGAACTTAAGTCATAATTGATTAATACATCACTTAATCAATTATTTGAACATGAAAACATGTCATAATCGAATGGCCTCCTTAATTGGATACTAAATCAATTATCTTGAGAGAAAAACTTCATAATTTTTAAACAAAAACCCATGCATCTTAATCTCAGACATTTAATACCTAAAGAATTTGATTGTGCGTGATACATATATGAGATTCATATACAATTAGTATGATATTCACTATTTAGTTGTATTACTTATATTTAAAATTTAATGATAATTAAATTTGAATGATAGATAATAAAATAAAGTGTATATATTTATATCTTATTTTAAAACTGATGTGAGCAATGAAGCTTGGGATATTTGAATCAAATTAGAATGTATGAGTTTTAAGACTTACATGATTTCAATGTGGGGTTTAGAAGTCTGGACCCTATCTAGCCATAGGATCGACCTGTTCTGGTGCAAGTCTCTAGAAAGATCAAGTAGAACGAATCCTTATCATCATATCCAAGAGGAAAGATGGAGGGTACTGATAGTATGTATATTATGCGGTTTGTTATGAGGTTCATTAGAAAGAGGATGTGATAGAATATTATAGTTGATTATTTAAATTTAATTAAATAGTGATATTATATGAATATTTTTAGAATGTTCTTATTGTAAGAAGATGACACTTGTGCGGTCATTGTCATTTTAGGATTTCTTTATGTTCCTTAAAATAGTGTTTTGTTCATCCATAATGAAGACAATATGCAAAACTTGACATAACTTATGAAAAGGAAGTGAATCAGAGGATTTTGAAGGAAACACAAGACCAATGTATTTAGTTTTAAGTTACTAGTATCAGTTTCAGTGTGCTCAAAAGTCTTCTAAAATAGATATAGGCATTCAAGACACTTGATACAGGATATTCGCCCAAAAAGCAAAAAATAAGAAAGCAAAGAGCCACATTACTTGAGAGTTAAGATGCCAACTTCGAATCTTCATGGGAAATGAGGTTCATGTTCAACTGGGGAATGGTACGGATACTTTAATCTGCAGATGGACACCCTTACATCCTTATATATCACGCGACTCCAACTTCTTAATTGCGTTTTCTATGGCAGGCACATTTTTCTTAAAGGTTGACCATTGCTCCTCTGTCAAACTTATTCCTGAAACACAACCAAAGTTAGAATTGGAAACAGCCTTCAATTTTTTGAATAAGGAACAAAGAACATATGCCCATACAGGCACACAGTTATAACCATACAAGCTACATCACATTTCTTCGTAAAAAGACCTGTTCCTTGATTCTCGAGTTGACAAGCATGACAGCCAGCAAGTACGAAGTTGACAAATATGCATAGAAATTTTCATGTTAAGCTACAGAGGCAGTTCTTAATTTTGAATTTTCTATGAAGTTTGCAACACTGAAGGCTTCTTTCTAATCAAGTTGGCAATGTGCCATGGAGAGGTGTAGTCAATCACAAATTGATACCACTCTTAAATTGAAATCAAGTAGTTTCAATTATGAAACTTAAATGATCTGTGTAAGTAGTACATATAAACCATTTGTAGTTTGAGGTAATGCTGAGAGTCTCAACTCATATTTACTCCTACTGCTTCTTAAATACCAAATGGAGCCATTACAAGAGTTGTTATTATAGTAAAAATGATAAGCTTAATCCCTAACTAAATCTCTAAACCTTTTAAATTCGATGGGACCAACTAGATATCCATGAGAATGTTAAAGTTGAACTGAAGCTAATGGCATTTGAAACATAAGTACAGCCACATACTATAGCCATGGGTAATGCTTTTGATCTTGAAGGCATTGTGTATTGACAGGTTTGCAATGCATCATTACAATAAGAACTCAACATACTTGACATAAACAGTCCAATGAAATGTCTTGAAAAATCATAAAGTAGACTACAGGGTATTGGACTCATACACCTTGATCATTGCAGAATAAGGATTAAAAAACAACTGAACAAAAAATGAATTCTATTCCAGGGCCCTTTCTGTTCACAAACTTAGATTTAATGAAAAAAGTCAGCGTATGAATATGGTTAAAACAAAACTCCAAATTTAATGACAATCTTAGCATATGGATATGGTTAAAACAAAACTATCAGTATGTCCCTATTTTGAGGAGGGAAAGGTAAAAGGATCAAACTTTCCGGTTCCCATTATCGAAACTGATTATCCACTAACAATGGAAACAGATTTGATACTAAATAACAAGCATAAAGGAAAACCTTAGTAGAAGTAGAGTACCTTTGGAAGAAGGGAGATCCTTGCCATCTTTTCTATAATACTCCCGAATAGAGACCAGTGTTTTACCTCTGAAATCCTGAATGGTCACCCTTCTCTTATCCGAAAGCTGAAATACCAAATAAAACAAATAACTCGCAGAAATCATTTTTTAGAACAACCCTATTCCCGGTTTAATCAGTAGGATAACATATCTAAGAGTAATGCAGGGCTGGCAAAACTGGCCATGTGTTGTTAGGTCCTTAAATGATGAAATTACACAGGTCTATGAATATTATTTTGCATTGAAAACAAATAGGAACATCGGTTTTGAGCTTTTGAATAATAACCGATCATAAATCATCTTGGGCCAATTTGTTTATGCTAAAAAAAGGAGAATAGTAAACATTAAAAATCATCTAGAGCCAATTTGCTTATGCTTAAAAAAGTTATTCTACAAAAATAGCTTTAGCAAAAACGATCTTTTGAGAAGCTGCAAAATATAGCCTTTTTGGAAAAGGCAGAATTTGTTTTGCAGCTTATGTAAAAAACCAACTAAGGAGTAATTATTTAATCAAGATAATCACTTCTTAAAAAAAAGAAGCTTAAACATAATCCATACATGCCAAAAATAATCCCCCATTTCAGCAAAAGTGATTTTTTAAGTAGCTGAAAAATATAATTCATAAGGAGAAGCTGAAATCTATTTTCTTTTTAAAAATATCATTCAAAAATGTTTCACAATCCCCTTTTATAAACTAAAAAAATAACCCTAATCCACAAATTCACTTCCTCTACCAGAAACAGTGAAATGAGCAAAAGGGGTTGTAGAGAAAATTGAAAGTCTCAACCTTGCAGATGATAAGATCGCCATCATCATCATACTCCTTATCCTTAGAACCCCTTTCACGTCGTTCTTCTTCCTCTTCTTCTAGCTGTTGTTGTTGCTCATGCTTCTCTTCTAGAAAAGCTTCCACTACTTTCTTCACAAAAGCTTTGAAGTGGGGTTGTGATAAATCAATGGCGAGTTCTTTCGAAGCCTGCTTGCGAATCTTTGACTCGGTAACCTCGTCCATGTTTGATTCTTCCAGAATCTTCCGAACCGTTTCTTCTATTCTTCCTTTGGTTTCATTATCGTTCTCCATTTTTTCGCACTTTATGAGTCTCGCTGATTTCTCTGACACCCAAACACGTTCTATTGAACTAAGCTAAATAGAGCAAAATAGAGTACAGAGAGAGGAAGAGGGGAAGAGAGAGAGAGACAGCAAATTAGGTTGTTATTTTGTGGTTTAGGAAAAAGCGGAAAATTGAGCTACAAGGAATGTAAATCTTCTCAAACATTATTTTATTAAAGAAATATCTTTACATTCAAAAGTCTAAAAGAAATAATACAAAATGATGGATATTGTAGATGTATTTAAATAATAACATATTTTGTTACTATTATGAGCATTCTTTCGCATTTCTTTTAGGTAAGAAATTAATATTTTTTGGAGTGTGTAGTTATCTCTTCCAATAAGTATATCTTATATGAATCAATTTTTTGTCATTTTGGTCATTCTAGCAATCTAGTTGTGTCTTACATTACTACCAACACTATGTCTATGGATAACTATTACTACCAACACTATGTCTATAGATAACTCTCCCATCAAGTATTTTTTCATTCACAAGACTCGAACCTGAGACATTGCTTAAAGGGAATCAAGTATGTACCACTTGAACCAACATCCGTCGATAAATAATAGTAAATAGATTTATAATCATACTTAATATTTTATTTTTATTATATTTATATATTCAACTCATTATATTTTTTTATTAAGCATTTCATGTGTTCATTTCGTGTTGTTATTTCATATGTTGTTTGTATTTAACTGTCATTCTTAAAGTTTAAAAAAAATAACATTTTTATCAATTATTTTCTTACATTTATTATTGTCAAGAGAGAAAATAACGGTAGAGTAAGTTGAAAACAACACTGGAAAGGATAAAATAAGAAGAATAAGAATAATTTTGTTAAAATTTCAATATGGTCATTGTTAGTTTTTTTCCCGATGATTACATAGGGGAGCAAGAACTCAGAAACAGGAAAAGAAGAAACTAAAGGCCCCTACAGTAAACTATTGAGGCATTGTCTAGTAACAGATTAACAAAACAAAAGGAAGAAGCTACATCAAAGATACGAAAATTCTGGTCCAAGCTAAGGCCAAACTTTGTGAACTCATCTGCTATGGAATTTGCTTCCCTAAAAACGTGACCATAAGAAGTTTGTTGGAAGAAAGACAAGAGAGCTCTAATATATTGAACCAAAACAGCACAATGATGGGACTGCTCACAACCTGAGCCAATTAAATGAATATTGGAAGTCGAGTCAGACTCAATACAAATCTTACGAAACCCCCACTGATGAAGAATTTGTAATCCAATTAGAATATCCCACGGTTTGGCTTGAACCACTAAACAGTGACCCAACTGTCTCGAATAAGCGAAAAAGAAGGCCCCAAAATGGTTTCACACCACCCCACCGCACGCTACCATATTTGATGAAGCAGAGAAAGACCAATCAGAGTTTAATTTAATCCAGTCTAGATCAGGAGGAAACCACCGAATTACCGGAACATTTTGGAGGGCTTAACGAACTAAGGATGTATTCGCCTTTTTTAGATCTTTAGCAGTGCACTTGCTCCTTGCAACTATCTCCAAACAAAGTTGTTTAGGGGTAGTAGTGTTGTTGTCATACATAAGTTGGTTGCGGCATATCCATGTAGAGTCTGTTGCATAAACCAGAAAGAAATCAGAATGAAGAAGAAGAATGAGTGAAGAAGAAAGTATATGAATTTAAGTAAAGGCAAGAAGCTATATGAATTGATTGAATTACATTTGCAAACTACATTTCTATTTATAGTTGCTTCACAACTAACTTCATTGCTAAATTTAGAAAGTAAACTAACTAACTAACAAAACTGAATTATGAATTAACACCCCTCCTTAATTCAGTTTTCATTTGCTTCTACTACCCCTATTTTGATTCTCAGCTTCTCAAATATGTCCTTCTTTAGAGGTTTAGTTAAAATGTCAGCTAATTGCACTTCACTTCTACAAAATTCAAGCTTCAATCTTCCTTTGCTAACTTGACTTCTTAAGAAATGAAATCTAGTTTCAATATGTTTACTCCTGCCATGTGAAACTGGATTTTTGGCAAGGTTTATTGCTGATTTGTTATCAACACACAACACCATACTCTTGTCATTCTTTATCTTTAGTTCTTCAAGAAGAGTCTCAAGCCATAACACTTGACAACCAGCCATACAAGCAGCAATATATTCTGCTTCACAAGAGGATAAGGCAACCACATCTTACTTCTTTGAGCACCAAGAGATTGGAGCATTTCCAAGTAAAAACAAGTATCTTGTTGTGCTCTTCCTGTCAGCTTTGTCTCCACACCAATCAGCATCACTAAATCCAAACATTTCATGATTAAGCTTGTTGTTCTTGTTGTTCTTGCAGGGAAACATTAAGCCAAGTTCAACTGTACCATTTAGATATCTGAGCAACCTTTTAACTGCTAGAAAATGAGACTTCTTTGGTGTCTCCATATACCTGCTGACCACTCCTACACCATAAGCCATGTCTGGTCTTGTATTGCATACATATCGCAAGCAACCAATCATCTGCCTATAGAGAGTTTTGTCTGCAAGTTGGTCTTCTGCTTCAGAGACTTGTGATGAGTTCCTGTTTCAATAGGAGTTGAAGCAGAGTTACAACTCTGCATCTGAAATCTTTCTAGAATATTAGTGCCATACTTCTTCTGGTGCATAAAGATCCCCTCCTCAGTTCTTACAAACTCTATTCCTAGGAAGTAGGCAAGGCTTCCTAGATCACTCATCTCAAATTCTGCTTTCATACTTTCTTTAAAAACCTCAATTTCATTTACACTGCTTCCTGTTACCAACAAATTATCAACATACAAACAGACTATGAGCAACTCATTTAAGCTTGATCCTTTTGTGTACACTCCATACTCAGCTGTGCATTTTACAAATCCAAGTTGTAGTAGGTATCCATCTATTCTTTTATTCCAGGCTCTTGGAGCTTGTTTGAGCCCATAGAGTCCTTATGCAATCTGTACACATAGTTTTCCTTGCCTGCAACTTCAAAACCTGGTGGCTGAGAGACAAATACTTCTTCTTCTAGAGGTCCATTAAGGAAGGCTGACTTGACATCCATTTGTTGAATTGTCCAGCCATGATGACTTGCCAAAGCTACTACCAATCTTATAGTTTCCATCCTTGCAACAGGTGCAAAGACCTCATCATAGTCTAGGCCTTGTTTTTGCAGAAATCCCTTTGCAACAAGTCTAGCTTTGAACTTGGTTACTTCACCTTTTGGATTTACTTTTGCCTTGTAGACCCACGTTACTGTGATAGCTTTCTTGTCACTTGGCAATTGAGTGAGCTCCCAAGTATGATTCTTCTGGACTTAAGCTCTTCTTTCATTGCCTCCAACCAGTGGTTGTGTTTTATTGCATCATCAAAGCTTACAGGTTCCATTTCTGTCAGTAAAGCCATGTGCACAAGTTCACCTTCTACTGTGATTTCTGAATCTGGAAAGATCTCATAATCACTCAACCTTGGTGGAGCTTGTCTATGCCTATGAGGTCTTCTTTTATTCTGCTCCTCAATTGTAGGTGGTTCCTCATCCACTACTACTGGTTCTTCTACAACTGCTTCATCAAAGTGTATTAGATGAGTTTTCTCTGAGTTGTTAACAGTATTGTTGTCCCAATTCCAGCCTTGTGATTCATCAAACCTCACATCTCTGCTAAGCATGATCTTCTGAGTCAGAGGATTAAAAGTTCTGTAGGCTCCAGTAGAGTGATAGCCAAGCAAAATCAACTTCTCACCCCTATCATCTAGCTTCTTTCTCTGAATCTCAGGTACATGTTTGTAGCACACAGAACCAAAAATTCTAAGATGACCAACACTTGGTCTTTGGCCTGACCAAGCCTCCTCAGGTGTGACTTCACCAAGTCTCTTTGTAGGACATCTATTCAAGATGTATACTGCTGTTGAGACAGCTTCTCCCCAAAACTTCTTAGGCATTCTTTTGGTTCTTAGCATACTTCTGGCCATGTTGAGAATAGATCTGTTTTTCCTCTCTACAGTGCCATTGTGTTGAGGAGTGTAAGGTGCAATCACCTCATGAATCAAACCTTCTTTAACACAGAAAGCCTTCCACTCAAATGACATGTATTCTCCTCCACCATCAGTTCTCAGAGTCTTCATTTTCTGACTGCATTGTCTCTCAACTTGAGCTTTAAAGCCAAGAAAGGTGTTGAAGACTTCACTCTTCCTCTTGATCAAGTATACCCATGCCTTCCTTGTGAGATCATCTATGAAGGTCACAAAGTACCTACTGCCTCCTATTGAGTTCTCCTCAAAGGGTCCACACACATCTGAGAATACCAGCTCAAGTGGCCTTCCTGATTTGGTTGGCACATAGGTGGAAAATGAGTTTCTTGCTTGCTTGCTTGCTAGGCAGTCATCACACAACTCACCAGGAGTTCTAATTGATGGTAGACCAGTTACAGCTCCAACTTTGCACAAGTAATCTAGACTTTTGAAGTTTAAGTGGCCATACCTTTCGTGCTAGACCCAACTTTCTTGAGTTGCATTGGTCATTAAGCATTTATGATTGCTCACTTGAATCCCAATCTTGAATGTTCTATTGCTGGATAGTGAAACCTTCAAGATTAGGTTCCTTTCACAATCAAATACCTTCAAAGTCTTGTCTGCCATCAACATTGTGTATCCCCTTTCGAGCAATTGTCCAAGACTCAACATATTACTCCTCATTTTTAGTACATACAGAACATTGTGAATATATGCCAGTTTGCCATCCTTCCTTTGAATTGAAATATCACCAATTCCCTCTACTTCAATTGAACTATGATCTACAAACTTCACCCTGCTTCTATCAGTGCCATCAAGCCTTACAAACCAGTCTTTGTGACCTGTCATATGGTTGGAACAACCAGTGTCCAAGTACCAACAATCTGATTTTGCTTGTTCATTCTCTGTAGTGACCATGAGTAGTACTTGCTCTTCATCTGAGTTATCACCTTGTGCCATCCTTGCCTCAACTTCTGAACCACCATTGCCCTGTTTGTATCTGCACTCAGTTGCATAATGGCCATAGTTCTTACAATTGAAACATTGTACCTTTTTCTTATCAAATCTTCTTTTATTTCTTCTAAGAGCTTGATCCTGCAAACTGAATTTTTGTGTTGAACCAGATTCTTGTTTGGCTCCTTCCTGATTCTTTACTTTGTCACATTTCCATCTGCCTTTGAGTTTCCTTTGGAGAGATCCTTGAGCAGAGAATTTCTTGGAGAACTTGGCTTGTAGAGCTTGCTCAGTCTCATTTTCGTGATGTCTCTCCTTGATTCTCTGTTCATGTGCCTCTAATGAACTTTGCAACTCATCAATCTTGAACGCTTCAAGATCTTTTGACTCCTCTATAGCTACTACTATATGGTCAAACCTAGGTGTTAATGTTCTCAACACTTTCTCAACCACCAACTGATCTCTCATCACTTCACCACATCCCTTCATCATATTTGTTAATGATCTGATTTTGGTGAAGTAATCTGAGATTGAGTCACTTTCTTTCATTTGCACAAGTTCATACTCCCTCCTCAAAGTCTGCAATTTCACCTTCTTCACCTTCTCTTCCCCTACATAACTTCTTTCAAGATTTTCCCATGCTTCTTTAGCTGTCTTGGCATTGGAGATTTTTTCAAAATTTGCTTCATCTACACATTGGTGTATTAGAAACAAACCCTTGCAGTCCCTTTTCTTGCATTCTCTGTAGTTGGATATCTGAATTTCAGTGTCATCTTCACCAAGGGATTGATATCCGTTCTGCACTATATCAAGAACTTCTTGATATCCAAAAAGGACATTCATCTGTACACTCCATCATTCATAGTTCTTTCCAACCAGTGTAGGCAGTGTCATCGTGAAGCCATTGTTATTTGCCATGGTGATCTTGTGTTGTCCTTGGATCGATGTAAGCTGGATGCTCTTGATACCAATGTTGCATAAACCAGAAAGAAATCAGAATGAAGAAGAAGAATGAGTGAAGAAGAAAGTATATGAATTCAAGTAAAGGCAAGAAGCTATATGAATTGATTGAATTACATTTGCAAACTACATTTCTATTTATAGTTGCTTCACAACTAACTTCATTGCTAAATTTAGAAAGTAAACTAACTAACTAACAAAACTGAATTATGAATTAACAGAGTCAAGTGCAATACCGAAAAGTGGGTTCCAATCCATTTCATTAATCAAATGTAGAGACTGATTTAGATTGGTGGTGCACCAATCCAAAAGAGCACCAGAAAAAAAGGGATGAGAAAGTAGAACTTTCAGCCGAAAAACCCAAACAGATTGGATCAGAGGGCAGTCCAGAAAGGCATATAATTCCGTGTCCAGAAGAGGACATCTCGAATAGCAAGCAGAATCAATCATTTTGCGCAGGAAACGACACTCATTTGTTCCAAGACACTTGCTAATCAACCTCCACAGCAAAAGGTTAATACAGAGAGGACCATTCCTCTACCACACTGACACTGCACGGGATTATGCAGCAACCTCTGATGTCCAGCAATGCACCTATAGGCTGAAGATATGGAGAATGAGCCATCCTTCGAGCCCAGCCAAACCACATAATCCAAGGGAATTTGATCCAAATAAGGGGGTAAAGCCAAAATTTTATGAGCAGTTCCCATCGCAACAGGGGCATAAATAAGTCGGTTGTTCCACTCGCTATTAGGGCCTAGGAAATACGAAATAGTGAAGTCTTTATTGAAAAACTCAGTCTCGGCCCAGGAATGGTAAACTAAAGCATCTTCGTTAGGAATCCATTTGTCCTTCCGAACTTTTAGAAGCCTCCCATTTCTGAGTCTCCAACCCAGGTTTTTGTCAAAATTAGGCCAATTTCTTCTGATTCATTTCCAAATAGGCAATTCACGGGAGGCCTTAGCAATCCTGGGAATCAAATTACGGCCACAATTGTATTTAGCTTGAACAAGTCTGGCCCAAAGGTCCTCCTTGCTAGTGCTTATCTTCCAAGACAACTACATTAGAAAACTCTAGTTGACTAACTTGGAATGCTTGATGTTAAGCCCGACTGAAGATTTTGAATGACAAAGGGCCTCCCAATTTAACTAGTGAGTCTTTCGGCTAGCAGAACTGTCTCCCCGTATGAAATACCTACACATCCTATCCAAATTATCACAAACCGAGAGAGGTAAAGCGGTAGTTGGCATCACATAAGACGGAAGGGCTTGAAGAACCAATTTAGTCAATGTCAGTCTACCAACAAAAGAGTGATGTCTATCTTTCCAATTGTTGAGCCAATTTTGAGTAGATTCCAAGATATACTTATAGTTGTTCCTTCTAGACCGAGATTGATGGATCGGAACCCCCCAAATACTTCCCCAGGTCACTAGTCCTATTGAAACCAAACGATGTGCATATTTGATGTCTAACATTCTGTTGAAAGGTTTTTTCTTAGAGGTTTTCTCCCTCAACAAATTGTCCCCGGCAACGGTGCCAATTTGTTGAAAGGATTTTTCCCTTCAGTGTGTTTTCTTTATTTGGTTAAGTAAGTGAACTCGGATTTATTCTTTGTTCGTCATCTCGGCTTTGTTGAAATAAATTCCAATGCCGGTATAATGGTTTCAAGAATATTCCAATTACAACTTACTTATAATAATCATGTGAATAAGTTATTCATTCTTTGCCCCATCTCGGCTTTGTTAGAATAAATTCTAACGCCGATACAATGGTATCGAAGCAATCTCCTATTACATAATTATTAAGTACCTTTGAATACCATCTCGGTTTTGTGGAATAAATTCCAACACCGGTTTAATGATATTCTAATGTACAAAAATGATGAATAGTTAGTTGTTAGCAAAAAATAAATAAATAAAGAACAAAAGAATAATAAAGTTAAGTGACATTTATTTATTTACTCTCTTTCGGGCCTTTTATTAACAAACCAAACTTCTTCCTTAAGGAAGGTTGGTATTAAAGAATAAATAAATTGCGGAATGTAAATAACAATAAATAAAAGTTAGTAAGTTAGTTTCATCACTTTTGTATATTAAAAGGTGTTTCAACAAATAAATTTATTAATAACACTTTACTATTTTAGAATTTACACCTCTTTCAACATTCAATTGTAGTATAGTATAGGGTTATGCCGAACCACAATGAATTGCCTAATAGAATGACTCATATGAATATGTCAATGCACAAATAATGAGTGAATATATTTTGGTTGTTTTTTATTTGATTTGATATGCACATAACAAGAAACATAAACTAAGTATTAACAAATTCTTGAGGAGACAAGATCATTTTGAATGATGAAAGTATTTCACAACTTCTTATGTATTTGAACTACTTAGACAAGTTCTTATGTTTTACTTTGATTAACTCCAAACACCAAGGTCCAAAATCCTCGTTTTAGTGTATGTCCTAAAATGGTAGAATGATGATCACTTATATTCACTACTAAACAATACTACATCCACAAAGAGACTAGGTTGTCA